>NC_057809.1:512618686-512642907 GCF_018294505.1 Triticum aestivum | reverse complement strand
CACAGTCGGACGTTTGAGCGACATCACATAAAGGGCTTTAAAAGAAATGCCACAGTCGGACGTCTGAGCGACATCGCAGAAAGGGCTTTAAAAGAAATGCCACAGTCGGACGTCTGAGCGACATCGCAGAAAGGGCTTTAAAAAGAAATGCCACAGTCGGACGTCTGAGCGACATCACATAAAGGGCTTTTATTCACAAGTAAATAATACTCATAATAAACATTCAATTCATGAAAACAAACGGGTTAGTCCATCCACAGGAGTGATCATTTAACCGGACTTAGCACTCATGCGATTCACCGGAGTCTCTGTCATCAAAGCTGACAATTGATTAGGATAAGAAGGAACGAAACTTGACATGGAAGAGATGATTTGGAGGAATATATCACTCTGCAGAGTTTGTATAAAATTTTTCCCACAGTCAACGGATTTCCGTAGTCACGAAGGACTAGTTCCGTTTACGGTATTTCAGAAGAAAACACAGCTAACCGGTACACACCCATCCTACCTCTCGATGCTAGGAATCACCCTAGTCATCGTCCAAGAAAAACTTTTGAGACGGGGAGATCACAATCTCGAATAGCATGGGATCAAATTTATATATGCGCGCTCTAAGGGGTGCCCCCCTCTCGGTCCCAACCGGAAACACCCATGCCCCTTGACCGGATGACTGGCTTTAATCCAGGGCCATGGAACCATCATCACGGCCTCTCCTCTTTGGTGTGTACCATGAAAGCGGTTTGGAACTTACTAAACCATATTCCTTGCGGAAAACATGTGGTAGTACAAGGAAGGAAATGATAGGTACTGGACCGATATGGTTTGACACTGAAGTCACATAGTCTGGCGTAAGACTGGCATGCTACAACACTGCCGTCGTACCCATCCTCATGCCAACACATGGCCATTCATATTCACATTCATCCACGTATGGATCATCGAACTCACTTACCTCATTATCACATAAAATAACGTTCATCGGTATACTCACCGGCATGCCATGAAACTAACTAAATGCAAAACATGCCAAGACACTCATCATATCAAAAGTTCAAACATGCTTGCCTGGTTCAGAGTAGTCGGAGCCTAGCTCGGTGAAGTTCGCGGCTCCGTCACCTCCTTCGGTATCTACGTTTAAAGAAGATATATGCGCTAACGTAAATACCAAGGAGAGCACAGAAGGTGAACCAAATATTTTTCAAATAAATCTGATAAAAAACTAGACAAAATTTTAAAGAGAACAGAAAAAGAATCAATCAAAAATACTTTTCTGATTAAAAGTTATAAGGGTTTTTGTCCAGGGACTTATCTGTAATGAAACAGAAGATTTCCAGGGGCTAGTTTATAAAAGCAGAAAATGCTTCGGTAGCGATTACGCCAGCCCGAAGAGAAAACGTATTTGGCAGAAGGCGTTTTCAGATAACGCTTCGTTTAGAAAGGACAGAGAGGCTGACAGCGGGTCCCACTTGTCATGTTTAAATTTTCAAATGGGAGGGACGAGGCTCATCGGCGCCCGAGAGCTGCTGTGGTCGCCGGCGGCGATCCACGGCGAGGCATGGGGATCAGAGGTTACCAATGTGCTCACTGTGTCCTTCCGCAACGGTGGGTGGTGGTGTTGGTCGCCGGTGAGCGGCACGTCGACGGCGGTCTCAACTCCGGCAGACGGTGGTTCGGGTGTGGATGGAGCTCGTCGGAGAGGGCTGCAAAGATTAAATTGAGGTGGGGGTTAGACTACTGGGTGCAAGAGAGGGCTACGGTCGAGGTTTGGGCGCCGGAGGTGGCCTCACCGAAGTGAATCGAGCTGGAGGCCGAGGCGGGGCGAGGCGGCCGGAGCTGGGGGAGGAGACCTCCTCGAGGTCCCCCTAGTGGCCTGGCGGGGTGTTGGTGAGTAGTGGAGGTGCTGCGTGCACGAGAGTGAGCTCGGGACCCCTTTATATAGGCGGTCCGAGGCGGTTGCCGTGAACGAGGATCACCGGCGAGCGATTACGGTGGCGCAGTGCTCGGTCGGGGTGGTTAGGGGGTCGAGCATCATCACGGAGGTCCAACGGGTCCGTTTTGGTGTTGAACTGGCCGGGGTTTGGGTGTTAAGGGCAAGCTCGACGGAACGGTGATGGTGCGGGCCCGTCGGCGGTGGAGAGCGCGTTCCATGCTTGCCGGCCACGGTGGCTGTGCTACGGGCGTGCGCTGGCGTGCATGAGGCCACGCGGAGAGCCAGGGAGCGATGGGCGGCGCGGAACGGCGTTCTGCCGTGGTGTGCCTCCTATCGGCCGCTACGGGAGGTCCCGACGCCGCAGAAGACGCCGGCGAGGGCGAGCCAGCGCGCTACCGACGCCAGGAAGGCTCCACGCACGCGTGTGCAGCTTCGGACAAGAGGAAGAGGCGGCGAGGAACGTGCCAAGGGCACTGTGGCCGCGTGACTGAAACTGACGGACTGAAGATGACACTAAAAACTGAATTTTCTGAACTATGAACAGTAACAGTTCCCACCAGGTGTTCGACCGAATGAAATTGGCCTCTGGTGATTTTTCCTTGAGCTGATTTTTGGTGGAGTGGCTCCTCCTTGCTCAAATAGGCTGCCTGAATTTTGGTGGAATTTTTGGAGGAGTGTAGATATGAATTTCACCAAATTTGGCAAATCTGGTCCAAACTTGCAGAGACTGAATTTTGAAAAAATTGAAAAGAGGAGGAGTGGATCAAGATGGTTCTGGGTTGTGGGTTCAAAGGACAATCCAGGAGAATTGGTTTGAGGTCAAAACTCAAATGCAATAGGGCACTTGCTTTGAAAATCTCTCCGGCTCCAAATAATTTTCAGAATTGAATTGAGGGAAAAATAATTGGAATAAAAATCCAAAACCAGTTTGGATTAGTTGGGACAGAGAATTTAGGTTGATCACAAGTTGTAGGGGAGGTTTTTGAGGGGTTTTACCACATGGGCAAGAATGCCAAGTCATGGTGGTTCCAAGATATGAAAATCCCAAATTTCATGGAGTTTCTTTTTAAAAGAAAAAGATTAAACTCCCAAAAATAATTTTGAGAGAGAACCAACAGAGAAGAAGTTTCAAAAGGTCAAACACCAAAGTTTGAAGCCAGAATAAAAACCTTGCCAAAGAAAAGAAAGTTTCTTAAGAGGAAGGTTTTCTGGAAAATTTTAAATGGCCTCTTTTCAAAAACCACAAAGTTTTTGCTGAAAACCAAAGTAAAAAATTTTGGAGTGTCACATTAAGTAAGGGCTAATGATATATGAAGGAAAAATGAGCCGGCCTGATAAGCCGCCATGACTAAAGGTATTCAAAAATTGCGAGCGACAAAAAATTGGCTAAGTACTGAGATAAACAAGTTTCACAGGCTGTTGCTATTATTTTGGATCAAGATTGTTCAAAAAAGGAAAATAAATATAGACCTAAAAACCCAGTACAGAGGAGTTCATCAGTTCTAAGGAGGCCTTTGTACAAGAAAAGGGGATCTACTAGCATCTAAAATGGATGCGAAATAGCTACCGCATGAGTTCTATACTTCTTTCAGATCAAAAGAGGATGCGGTGGAGAAACTACGAAGAATCTGTGATGAACAGCAAAGAACACAGAAGAACTTGCAAACCCTAATGCGGATCTAAGGTGCGGAAAGGCAAAAACTTACGGACGTGGTTTTACTATGGAGGGTCGCCGCCATTCTCGGGACAAGCTCAGGTTGATGCAGCGGCCAAGGTTGAGGATGACGATGAGCGTTGCGACGGCGGCGGAGCTCGAGCGATAGAGGGGTTGCAAGAGAAGGAAGAATAATAATGAGGAACACCAGATATGCCTCTTTATAAGGAGATAGGTGAACGGGCAGGCGTGAAAAACGAGGAAGGCTAAAATGATGATTATCTAGCTAATGAGACGCCTTGATTTTCAGAAGGCATTTAAGATAAGGATCCATTAAGATGACATCGTGGCGGGTTTCCAAATTTTCTGAAGGTGACGTCATGGCGGTTCATAAAGCTTTTACAAGCAGTGGAAGATGGATTTCTTCTAAGTGTTGAAGATTGACATGAACAAAGTTCAAATCAACCTAGGGCCTAATGTTGGGGATATGACTACCAGATATGACCCGCCCAGGAGGGGCCGGGTCAACCACAATGGCGGGTTACTTAAATAAAAGCCCGAAGAGTATACAAGGTGACGGTTTACAATAAGGCTTATAATAGGCCCAAGCCCAGAGGTGGCTTAAGGCCCGTAAGTATAAACCGCCATGTATGAATAAGACTTGTAAAGTAAGGCATGTAAGAGATGTCACCGAGCCGGACACGTTGTATGAGCCGGCCGGGACTCTGTAAGCCGCAGGGCGTCAACCCGTGTATATAAGGGGATGACCCGGCGGAGGCTTAGGGCAAGAAACAACAGATCGCCAAGCTAGCATATTCGCTCCTTGGTCATCGAAACCTAGCAATACCACATCAACTGGACTAGGCTTTACCTTCACCGCAAGGGGCCGAACCAGTATAAACCTCTCGTGTCCTTTGTCCCAATTAACCCATTTAAGCTTCCTAGTTGCGATGGCTCCACGACTAAGTCCTTTCACTAGGACATCTGTCGTGACAATTCCACGACAACAACACTATGGCTAACATGTACAAGGAGAACCCAGATAAAGCTTTGGAGACTCACGAGCTTGGATCTGTACACTTCTTGTTGTCTAGTCTGCCTACTATCGATTGGATCCTAAGGCACATTCTACTACCCAAGTCAGGAGATCACAAGATGATCAGAGGGCACTCTATCAACCTGCTACAACTTTTTGATGTCCCTCAGAAGTTCAAGGTCATGAGTCTGATTGTAGAGACAATCAAGAGGACTGCTGCTGACCAGAAGAGAAGTTGTGGGTATGCTCCACACATTCAGGAGCTCATCAACTTCAAGATGGGCACAAGAACATATCTGTTGGATAAGGAGCATCTACCCCTGTATCCTGATTTTGAAGATAATACTGTTGTGATGAATGAGGAGGAACCATCATCAGTTCAAGCACAGGAGAAGTGAGCCAAAGCAAAGGCTGAGAAAGCTGCCAAGATGCCAAGTGTTGAAGAGGAATCTCAAGTTTTCCTGAAGAGCAAGCAAGATCAACTTGCATATCTGATCCAGTCTACACTGAGGATTGAGAAGGGCTTGGCCACCCTGACTCAAAACTAGGAGAGCTTGGAGAGGATCATAGAAACCAAAATTTATGATCTTGATCTGAAGATAACTGAGATTCAAACAACAATTGAGCAGCTTCGGGAGGAAGCAGAAGAGAAGAGAGGCAAGGCAACCACAGATGCATTTCAGCGAGTGCTCAGAGGTCTGCTGTCGTGCCAGTGACAGATTCTAGAGCTACAACATCAGCACCAACAGCTACAGCTCCAGTGCCACCTCCAGCAGCCACTCCACCAGCTCCAACTACATCAACACATGCCTTCGTCCTTGGAGTTCTCTCTACACCACCTCCCTAAGACCAAGCCTGAGAGACGCATAGCACTATGCATATTTGAACTTTTTGGTAACTTGTTGCCAAAGGGGGAGAAATATGTATAGATCATATGCTTCGAGAGAGTGTTTTGCGTCTTTACCTTTGGTTGAACTTTTTATTGTGTGAGATACTTTATGTCCTTTTGTGAGATACTTGTGTGATCATGTGATTGATCATTTGCTACCTTAATGCTTATTTAGATGATACTACCTTTTATATCCATATATGATCACTCACTTGCTTGGTGATGAGTGCATGCTTTTAATTTCTATCATTTTGAGCGCTCCACCAAGATGTATGTGACATGGAAGAGTAACCCGTGATCCTAATCGATTGTGCATTTGCATTCGAAAGCAAATTTTAAATAATGCACAAATTTAGGGGGGGCTCTTTCTTATCACATACTTCTCAAAGCGACGATGTTTTTCAATCTTATTATCATCTGTCGAAGCTTTGATCTATATGTTGTCATCAATTACCAAAAAGAGGGAGATTGAAAGTGCAACTATCCCTGGGTGGTTTTGGTAATTCCTAACAACATGTAGCCCATTGAGCTAATGCTATTTCAAGATAAATAATTCAGGAAAGCTCAATGTTTGGCATGGCATGGATTAGAAAGTGGACCCCTCAAAATACTAAGAACACATGTTGGCTCAAGCTCAAGACTCTACATTTTACTTTTAGTGATCCAAGATCACATTGAGTCCATAGGAAAAGCCAATACTATTAAAAGGGGATGAGGTGTTGCTTAATGAGTTACTTTCTCAAAATGCTTAGTGATATGCTCCAAAATCCTCAACTACTTTCTCATATCCACATATGTCCCAAACCAAAAGTCAAACTCGGCCCCACCGAAATTTCCTACCTGGCGCCACCGAGTTCACTTGACATAGCCACTACCACAAACCCTAGTCATTTTGGTCTCACCAATAGGGATCTTGGTCTCACCGAGATGGGATTGCAACCTCTCTATTTCCCTTCGTAACGTTTCGGTCCAACCGAGATGAGCGATCGGTCCCACCAAGATTGCAATGCAAACTCTCTGTTTCCCCTTCGTAACGTTTCGGTCTAACCGAGATGAGCGAATTGGTCCCACAGAGTTTGCCTGACCAACTCTCTGTTTGCCTATTACCAAAATCGGTCCCACCGAGTTTGTGTAATCGGTCTCACTGAGATTAGGTTATGCCCTAAGCTTAATGGAATCGGTTCCACCGAGTTGACATGTCGGTCCCACCAAAAATCCTAACGTTCACATTTTGAACTAAATCGGTCTGACAGGGTTTCATGATTCGGTCCCACCGAGTTTGGTGATTTGTGTGTAACGGTTAGATTTTGTGTGGAGGCTATATATACCCCTCCACCCACTCTTCATTTGTGGAGAGAGCCATCAGAACATGCCTACACTTCCAACATACATTTTCTGAGAGAGAACCACCTACACTTGTGTTGAGGTCAAGATATTCCATTCCAACCACATAAATCTTGATCTCCAGCCTTCCCCAAGTTGCTTTCCACTCAAACCCTCTTTCCACCAAATCCAATCCTATGAGAGAGAGCTGAGTGTTGGAGATACTATCATTTGAAGCACAAGAGCAAGGAGTTCATCATCAACGCACCATCTATTACCTTTTGGAGAGTGGTGTCTCCTAGATTGGCTAGGTGTCACTTGGGAGCCTTCGTCAAAATTGTGGAGTTGAACCAAGGAGTTTGTACGGGCAAGGAGATCGCCTACTTCGTGAAGATCTACCCTAGTGAGGCAAGTCCTTCGTGGGCGATGGCCATGGTGGGATAGACAAGGTTGCTTCTTCATGGACCCTTCGTGGGTGGAGCCCTCCATGGATTCGCGCAACCGTTACCCTTCGTGGATTGAAGTCTCCATCAACGTGGATGTACGATAGCACCACCTATCGGAACCACACCAAAAATCTCTGTCTCTACATTGCGTTTGCTCCCTCAAACTCCTCCCTTTACCTTCATATGAAATTGTTTTACATTTCGCTGCTATACTCTTTGAATTGCATGTCTAGGTTAATTACTTGACTTGTGCTAAGTTGTTAAAATCTGCCAAGACTTAAAATTGGGAAAAGGCTAGATTTTTATTTGGTCAAGTAGTCTAATCACCCCCCCCCATCTAGACATACTTTCGATCCTACAACTGTCCTATTTGATCTTTATGATAAATCTTATACCATGGACTTAGAAGATTTTAATATTGCTTGTAAACTCCCGTAGTGGGGTAGTGTTAGTGAACCTCGCAAATCTGAATTTAAAGAATTTCTTGCTAGTAACACTCTGGGGGAATCTAGAGAAATAACACAAGCTATCGTAGGGAGCATTCATTTTCCTGCCATACATTATTTTGCTCTCTTTATAGGTAGATGCATAAACGGTAAGGTGAGGCATTTCATATGTGTGTTCCAGATCTTAGTGTTCTCAAGAGTGATGTATTAGGAGATAAACAATATAACTTGGGGGGCCATTGTTGCACGTAGGTTGCATAATAACAGTATTAATGGAGATTTGTTCGGTGGAATTTACGCAACCCGTTTAGCTAATTTTCTTGAGGTACCCATACATGGATATGATATGGAGTTGCCTCTGTTTATCTAGATTATAATGCTATGGTTCATCATCAGTTTGTTGAGAGGAACGAATAGTTCCTCCAATACCGACTTATCTTTGACAGACGTCGCACTGTCCATGTTGCTCTCCCTGCTCCTGGTTTCTTTGACTTTTAGGCAAAAAGGAGATATATTATAACCAGGGAGGAGGCGAACGAGTATGAGAGGAGGACGGAGGCAACTCGCCTCCAAGCTGCAGCTCATGAGGCAATTCCGCTGCATCTCAGCACGACCCTAGCTACAACTTTGATCCGTGGGCATAGACCAACTTAGGCCAAAAGCCTAAGCTTGGGGGAGTACATATTTCTCACCGACATTGCATTCATGTTCACACACTCATGCCAGTTGTCGATGCTCATACTTTTTCATTGTATCATCCATGCTAGTTTAATTTCCTTTTTAAGCTTTCTTCTTGTGTGTTTTAAGAACCTTAAGAAAAACCAAAAAAATAGTTGTAGCTTTTAGCTAGTTTACTTTCCATGCCTGTAGTAGTAGTAATTAAAAAGAAAACCCACAAAGATTTCTCGGTCTTCTTTTGCTTGTTGGGAGCTTTCCCGTGTAAATAGTTTTGTTTCTTTTTCTTTGGGGGTCGAGAGGAGAAGACCATGATGAAAATGTTGAGTGGCTCTCATATGCATTATTGTTGATCTAACAAAGAGCCCATATTACCTTGTCTTCTCCCTTGAATTGAATGCTTGCAGATTCCAGCTTAGTCCAATGCACGTGCACTATTATTATTATCCAAAATATTCGGTTGTGCAAGTGAAAGGCAATAATGAAGATATATGATGGACTGATTGAGATGAGAAAAGCTGGTATGAACTCGACCTCTCTTGTTTTTGTAAATATGATTAGTTCATCGTTCGTGATTCAGCCTATTATGAATGAAACATGTTTGTAATGACAATTAGAGATTATAGTTGCACATGCCATGGTTAATTTGCTAGGAGTTTATAATGGTTTACCTTGCGTGCCAACATGCTATTAAAATAGTTGTGATGTGGTATGATAGGGTGGTATCCTCCTTTGAACGATTCGAGTGGATTGACTTGGCACATGTTCACGCATGTAGTTGAAACAAAATCAACATAGCCTCCACGATATTTATGTTCATGGTGAATTATATCCTACTCATGCTTGCATTCAGTGTTAATTAATTTTAATGCATGTTCATGACTGTTGTCGCTCTCTAGCTGGTCGCTTCCCAGTTTCTTTCTAGCCTTCACTTGTACTAAGCGGGAATACTGCTTGTGCATGCAATTCCCTAAACCCCAAAAGTTATTCCATATGAGTCCACCATACCTTCCTATATGCGGTATCTACTTGCCGTTCCAAGTAAATTTGTATGTGCCAAACTCTAAACCTTCAAATGAAATTCTGTTTTGTATGCTTGAATAGCTCATGTATCAACTAGGGTTGTCTGTATATTCCATGCTAGGCAGGTTATTCTCAAGAGGAGTGGACTCCAATCCTCACTCACGAGAAAATGGCTGGTCACCGGGATGCCCAGTCCCATGCTCAAACCAAATCGAAATAATTGCAAACAAATCTCCCCCGGGATTGTTGTTAGTTAGAGGCACCCGTTGTTTCGAGAAAGCCATGGATTGATGCTTGTTGGTGGTGGGGGAGTATAAACTTTACCATTCTGCTTGGGAACCGCCTATAATGTGTGTAGCAAGGAAGATATCGAGATCTCTCGGTTGTTATGTTGACAATGAAAGTATACTGCTCAAAATATTATTCATCTCTATTTCAAAATCGAGCTCTGGCACCTCTACAAATCCCTACTTCCCTCTAAGAAGGGAATATCTATTTACTTTTGTGCTGAGCCATCATCCTCTTATTAAAAAGCACTAGTTGGAGAGCACCGCTGTCATTTGTATGCATTACTATTATTTTACATTGAGTATGATTGTGACTGGATCTCTTTTCCCATGAATTACAATTTCCAGTCAGCCCTTGATCTTCGGGGGTGCTCTGCATTTATGTTTTGCAGTATCAGAAAGGGCTAGCGAGATACCATCTTGTTATATCATATTATGATTGTTTTGAGACAGTGTTGTCATCCGAGATTTATTATTATTGCTCGCTAGTGGATTATGCCATTGATATGAGTAAACATGAGACCTAAATGTTATTGTGAATATGGTTAGTTCATAATCTTTGCTGAAAACTTGAATGCCGGCTTTACATATTTACAACAAGAGCAAACAGAGTTTGTAAAAGTTTTTCTTTATCACTTTCAGTTTATCAACTGAATTGCTTGAGGACAACCAAAGGTTTAAGCTTGGGGGAGTTGATACGTCTCCATCGTATCTACTTTTCCAAAAACTTTTGCCCTTGTTTTGGACTCTAACTTGCATGATTTGAATGGAACTAACCCGGACTGACGTTGTTTTCAGCATAATTGCCATGGTGTTATTTTTGTGCAGAAATAAAAGTTCTCGGAATGACCTGAAAATCAATGGAGAATATTTTGGAATATATACAAAATACTGGCGAAAGAATCAACGTCAGGGCGCCCACACCCTGTCCACGAGGGTGGGGGCGCGCCCCCTGCCTCGTGGGCCCCCTGATGCTCCACCGACCTCAACTCCAACTCCATATATTCATGTTCGGGGAGAAAAAATCAGAGAGAAGGATTCATCGGGTTTTATAATACGGAGCCGCCGCCAAGACCTAATCTCTCTCGGGAGGGCTGATCTAGAGTCCGTTTGGGCTAACAGAGAGGGGAATCCGTCGCCATCGTCATCATCAACCTTCCTCCATCACCAATTTCATGATGCTCACTGCCGTGCATGAGTAATTCCATCGTAGGCTTGCTGGACGATGATGGGTTGGTTGAGATTTATCATGTAGTCGAGTTAGTTTTGTTAGGGTTTGATCCCTAGTATCCATTATGTTCTGAGATTGATGTTGCTATGACTTTGCTATGCTTAATGCTTGTCACTAGGGCCCGAGTGCCATGATTTCGGATCTGAACTATTATGTTTTCATGAATATATGTGAGTTCTTGATCCTATCTTGCAAGTCTATAGTCACCTATTATGTGTTATGATTCGTTAACCCCAAAGTGACAATAATCGGGATACTTACCGGTGATGACCGTAGTTTGAGGAGTTCATGTATTCACTATGTGTTAATGCTTTGGTCCAGTACTCTATTAAAAGGAGGCCTTAATATCCCTTAGTTTCCAATAGGGCCCCACTGCCACGGGAGGGTAGGACAAAAGATGTCATGCAAGTTCTTTTCCATAAGCACGTATGACTATATTCAGAATACATGCCTACATTATATTGATGAACTGGAGCTAGTTCTGTGTCACCCTATGTTATAACTATTGCATGAGGAATCACATCCGACATAATTATCCATCACTGATCCATTGCCTACGAGCTTTTCACATATTGATCTTCGCTTATTTACTTTTCCGTTGCTACTGTTACAATCGCTATAAAACCAAAACTATTACTTTTGCTACCGTTACCGCTACTATCATACTACTTTGCTACTAAATACTTTGCTGCAGATATTAAGTTTTCCAGGTGTGTTTGAATTGACAACTCGGCTGCTAATACTTGAGAATATTCTTTGGCTCCCCTTGTGTCGAATCAATAAATTTGGGTTGAATAATCTACCCTTGAAAACGGTTGCGATCCCCTATACTTGTGGGTTATCAGACTACATCAACCGCGTTTCATAACGCTTCTGCTTTCAGACTATGAGGGTACATAGACATACTCTCCCCCTCTCGTTGCTATGCATCTCCTAGATGAAAAGATCTTGCATGTGCGTATGAAAAAATTTAAATTACTGCGTTCCTCAACACATAGAAGTGTCATAAGCATGACAGGAAAAAAATTCGTTCAGCCCAAAATGTCACGGATGTGTCTTGTTTGTAATGACTCTAATCTGATTCATGCTTCATGTCTCCGACATCGCTCGTATAGTTCGTCTTATTTGCCACTATCACTGTGCCGGCCTCTGCTTGCGTCCCTCGGCGCGCTCTGCTCGTGTCCGTTGGCATGCTCTGCTCGTGTCCGTTGGCATGCTCTGCTCGCATTCGTCGGCACGCTCGGCTTGTGGATAGCTTTTCCTTGCGTGTTGATCATCATTGAGGTGACCGCAGAGCGTTGTACTCACGTCCCTCCACGCGCGCTCTGCCAGCGGTTGGGCGTGTGCACGATCACGTCGGGGGCCCCATATGCATGTGGTTGAGTCGCGCGCGTTGCCACGCGATGCAGTTACGTGCGGCACGATGGAGTTATGCGCTGCAAATTAGAACTACCATCAGGGCCTACCGATATTCCTGGCCGTCCGGCTTCCCCTTTAATTCCCGCGACCATTATAACCTTAGTCTCTTCAACCTTTCGATTGCGTCCCACAACACAACAAGCACACCCACGACGACACATAAAGAGGGGATGTCCAGCGGCGCTCCAATGGAATTCAGCGAGCATAGAGTGGAGACCCACGCGAGGGAGACAGATCTCTCGGTGGTGCACACCATCGACCCGGTCGTGGTGGACGACTACATCAACGGCGTTGAGCAGTTGCTTGCTCGAGACAAGTACAAGGTGGTCGGCATCGACCTCTAGTACACCGCCAGTCGTCTTGGCATAGATCATAAGGTTGCCATCACCCAGTTGTGCGTGCGCCATCATGTCCTCATCTACCACTACTACAAGTATGGCCACAGAGCCTTGCAACCGTTTCAACAGGTTTGTCAACAACATCGACTACAAGTTCGCCACGGTGGAAACCATCGACGATGTAAACGCGCTCAGTGTTATGGGCTTGGCCGGCAAGAACCTTGTCGAAATACGTGACCACTATAGGGTCTGGGGCAGCACGAAGAAGGACTCCCTGGTCGAACTCGCCTCGGCCATCATCGACCCCTACTACGAAAAGATGAAGCAGGATGCCTAGAGAACAAGTCCCCTATCCTGGCACAAGGCCTGGATGCGGCAATTGGATAAACCTCACCTCAGGTTCGCGGCCAAGAGCATGTAAACATGCTACAAGATGCACATGCAGATCGTTGACATGAGGAAGTGCCTCGTTATCCAAATCGACGAGCCCGGATCGATCCACAAGCAGAGCAAGCGTCACAAGAAGTAGATGATGTGGCACCCCGGCTCAGAGAAACCGGAACGCCCCATATTCCAGCCCAGAGATCGAGGAGAAGTCTTCTGGAATACGGCACTGCTTAGCATAGAACAAACCAGTTTTCTATTATTACATGAATATGAATACAAGGTCTCCGATATTAAAATGAATAACATCGGCACAGCGACACTATGCCATCCTCAGTTGCTCTATGCAAGCAGCAGAACAACTCGAAGCAGCAGAATAACTCTAGCAGCGGAAAAACTACTGGCAGCGGAACAACAACGAAGGTGCTGAACTCCAATCCGTAGGGACTCTGGCTGGAACGCTTATCCTAGCTCGCAAACAAAGAATCCACGGCAAACAAGCATGCAATCCAGGCACGACCTGCAAGCTGGCATGACACGCCAGGTCAGCACATTGAATGCACTTGCAAGCTCACAATAAACCAGAAGCATTCAAGACAAACAATAGCATGGCAATTACAGGTTAAACAGGAATTAACATGAGATCCTCATAATAACATGACATGAACAACATGACATCCAAAGTAGTACTCCTAAAATAATACCAGATACCATCATGAAAATGATCATAATAGCCACTAAGAATCCAAAGGCAACATGAGCATGATACAGCTAGACAATATGAGCATAGCATGAACATATGAATCTGATGATACTAGCATGCAACATGATGACATTATATGCATTATTTATTCTGCTCGGGTTATCTCGTAACCATCACATGCATCACTTACCAACCTCGGACATCACACGATCATCTCAGGATCAAATCAAGCTTGGTATAAACAATACCGTAGTGATCATTAAATGACCACAAGGAGCTTGATCTTTAACCATGATTCTCGCACAACATCACGAATATCCAACAACTCGGTATCCTCGATACCACAGTGATCATTACAGCGATCACAGCCAAAGTAACTCATGATCCTTACGGTGATCATCACCAAAGTAACTCGTGATCCTTACGGCGATCACCACCAAAGTAACTCGTGATCCTTATGGCGATCACCACCAAAGTAACTCGTGATCCTTACGGCGATCATCACCAAAGTAACTCGTGATCCTTACGGCGATCACCACCAAAGTAACTCGTGATCCTTACGGTGATCACCACCAACTTATTTCATTACCGAACCGGGGTTGTCATTAATCAAGATATTATTAATACTGTTGACTCACAGTGGGACCGACACAAACTGGGCCCTTATCCGCGGGCACAGCTATCGATAGATTAATATACACTCTGCAGAGGTAGCACACTGTACCCACACCACGGAACCCATGGCCTCGCACTCCCATTCGGGTGGACCAACGGCGTTCCGACAAAACCGATCTATTGTCATGACACTCTCCCGGCCACTCCGACCCACTCCCAACTGGGCTAGTCCTGGGTGGCCCCGTGTCTACCAAAGACACCCCACCACCGTCGTGGTCAAACTCCCTCAAGGGGACCGGATCCATAAAAAACGGGCACACAAGGTTATGTCTGCTTACCGGGCCAGGGTACGCACGCCCATAACCTTCCCTCGTGGGAGGCACCGGCGAGATGCACGACAATAGACCCAGTTAGGACCCCCATAAGGTAAGCGTGGTTGCACTGGTCAGTTTCGATCTGGCGGCACCATGACTCAGCCAACAGTTGTTCAAGTTCAATTAAATCCGGTTAAACCTGAATGCAAAATGCTGAGCCATGATAAAATAACATGATGCAATTACAATGCAAGAACATGATATCACCATAAGCACGGGATGCAACATAACTGTCCATCACATCGACTATGAAATAATCTCCAACAGAACATGGCATAATGACGAGCATAAATATTACAAGTGCAACACTACTCATAGTATAACATGTCATGACCACTAGCATCATCCATAAATGACATGCAAGAATTTATCAATAACATCACCGAGTAACACTTAACCAACTAACAGCAACGGAACAATGCCTATTAACAGTACTCAGTAACCGACGTTAGTCATGCACCTAAGAGCATGACCAACCCAACATGTACTACTATCAAGCATGGCAACATGAAAGTAATACTAGCAACTAGCAGGGCATGATAACTAGGTGCATAACAACATAGCAAACAAGTAAGCACAAACCCAGAAGAATTTCTAAAACAACGATAACCATATTTTAAACAAGCAATCATTTAATAAATATTCAAGTTGAAAACCATGGCTACTGCATGAATATCATGCAAGTGGGTATTGTGGATTGCCTGGGGATGAAGAAGGCACCGGGGAGAAGTGCGGTGAAGCCACGGAAAGATTTGCCGAAAACTGTTCTCTCTCGGAGGGGCTGTTTATGTGCAAGGGAAAAAGGTCATTTTCACAGTGTCAAACCATAGTGAAAATGAAACCAACAGAACGGGCTCGACGAAACGAAGAAGTGCGCTTTGGAATCACCTCATTTGGAGTTGTGGTTAAAAAGATATGAAGGGTTGAAGTTCAGCGACTTTTCTGCAAAAATAGCATCACAAACAAGTCCCTGAGTGGATAAGGCGGAAGCGCAAAGTTAGAAATACGTTTCTATTTAAGAAAACGCATTCTGGACTGAACAGAGAGGAAATACGCTTTCTCCAAAAGGAAACGTACCAAAGGGAAAGTACGCTTTCTTTAAGCGAAAACGTACTGGAGTGTTTACGCCTCCACTTAAACACGTGGCAGAGGCGGGGCAGGGGCTTCAGCGGCTGACGTGTGGGTCCCACGGGCTATGGGGCCCATCACTTATCCAGCTGGACCGGGCGGGTCAACGCGGGGCCGGCCTGAGTGGCTACCAGGTGGTGTCAGCAAAGGAGGGGGGCCCGCCTGGCTCCTGTCTTCTTCCTCCTCCTCGCTACGTATTGAAGTTCATCACAAAGCTCTTGTAGCTCGGTGGAAGCAACTGAAGGATTCTGTCAATGACCGCGTCATCCGGGAGATTAACTCCTGGCTGAGTCAAGCGGTTATGTAACCCAGACATTGTGAGTATGTGCTCACTGACAGAACTATTTTCCTCCATCTTACAGCTCAAGAATTTGTCGGAGACTTCATATCTCTCGACCCAGGCATGAGCTTGGAAAACCATTTTCAGCTCTTCGAACATCTCATATGCTCCGTGTCTCTCAAAACGCTTTTGGAGCCCCGGCTCTAAGCTGTAAAGCATGCCGCACTGAACGAGGGAGTAGTCATCGGTATGTGCCTGCCAAGCATTCATAACGTCTTGTTCTGCAGGGAGAACAGGTGCGTCACCCAGGCGTGCTTGTAGGACATAATCTTTCTTGGCAGCTATGAGGATGATCCTCAAGTTCTGGACCCAGTCCGTGTAGTTGCTGCCATCGTCTTTCAGCTTGGTTTTCTCTAGGAACGCGTTGAAGTTGAGGACTACGTTGGCCATTTGATCTACAAGACATATTGTAAAGATTTTAGACTAAGTTCATGATAATTAAATTCATCTAATCAAAGTATTCAATGAACTCCCACTTAGATAGACATCCCTCCTGTAATCTAAGTATAACATGATCCGAGTTAACTAGGCCGTGTCCGATCATCACGTGAGACAGACTAGTCAACATCGGTGAACATCTTCATGTTGATCGTATCTTCTATACGACTCATGCTCGACCTTTCGGTCTTCTGTGTTCCGAGGCCATGTCTGTACATGCTAGGCTCGTCAAGTCAACCTAAGTGTTTGCACGTGTAAATCTGTCTTACACCCGTTGTAGGTGAACATTGGAATCTATCACACCCGATCATCATGTGGTGCTTCGAAACAACGAACTGTCGCAACGGTGCATAGTTAGGGGGAACACTTTGTTGAAATTATTATGAGGGATCATCTTATTTACTACCGTCGTTCTAAGCAAACAAGATGCAAAAACATGATAAACATCACATGCAATCAAATAATAATAGTGACATGATATGGCCAATATCACATAGCTCCTTTGATTTCCATCTTGGGGCTCCATGATCATCTTGTCATCGGCATGACACCATGATCTCCATCATCATGATCTCCATCATCGTGTCTCCATGAAGTTGCTCGCCAACTATTACTTCTACTACTATGGCTAACAGGTTTAGCAATAAAGTAAAGTAATTTACATGGCGTTTCTCAATGACACGCAGGTCATACAAAAAAATAAAGACAACTCCTATGGCTCCTACCGGTTGTCATACTCATCGACATGCAAGTCGTTATTCCTATTACAATAGCATGAACATCTCATACATCACATATATATCATTCATCATTCATCACAACTTTGGCCATATCATATCACAAAGCACTTGCTGCAAAAACAAGTTAGACGTCCTCTAATTGTTGTTGCAAGTTTTACGTGGCTGAAATAGGGTTCTAGCAAGAACGTTTTCTTACCTACGTTAAAGCCACAACGTGATCTGTCAACTTCTATTTACCCTTCATAAGGACCTTTTTCATCGAATCCGCTCCAACTAAAGTGGGAGAGACAGACACCCGCCAGCCACCTTATGCAACTAGTGCATGTCAGTCGGTGGAACCGGTCTCACGTAAGCGTACGTGTAAGGTTGGTCCGGGCCACTTCATCCCACAATACCGTTGAAGCAAGATAAGACTAGTAGCGGCAAGAAAGTTGAAAACATCAACGCCCACAACAAATTGTGTTCTACTCGTGCAAGAGAACTACGCATAGACCTAGCTCATGATGCCACTGTTGGGGAACGTTGCAGAAAACAAAAAATTTCCTACGATTTCACCAAGATCCATCTAGGAGTTCATCTAGCAACGAGTGATCGGATTGCATCTACATACCTTTGTAGATCACGCGCGGAAGCATTCGAAGAACGGGGATGAGGAAGTCGTACTCGACGTGATCCAAATCACCGGAGATCCTAGCGCCGAACGGACGGCACCTCCGCGTTCAACACACGTACGGTCAGTGTGACGTCTCCTCCTTCTTGATCCAGCAAGGGGGAAGGAGAGGTTGAGGAAGATGGCTCCAGCAGCAGCACGACGGCGTGGTGGTGATGGAGCTGCAGTACTCCGGCAGGGCTTCGCCAAGCACTATGAAGGAGGAGGATGTGTTGGAGAGGGAGAGGGAGGCACCAAAGGCGTGGTTTGAGAGGCCCTCCTTCCCCCACTATATATAGGGAGCCTAGGGGGGCGCCGGCCCTAGGAGATGCAATCTCCTAGGGGGGCGGCGGCCAAGGGAGGAATCCCTCCTCCCCAAGGCACCTAGGAGGTGCCTTCCCCCTTTAGGACTCTTCCTTTCTTGATCTCCTGGCGCATGGGCCTCTTGGGGCTGGTGCCCTTGGCCCATATAGGCCAAGGCGCACACCCCTACAGCCCATGTGGCCCCCGGGGCAGGTGGCCCCACCCGGTGGACCCCCGGGACCCTTCCGGTGGTCCCGGTACAATACCGGTGACCCCGAAACTTGTCCCGATGCCCGAAATAGCACTTCCTATATATAATTCTTTACCTCCGAACCATTCCGGAACTCCTCGTGACGTCCGGGATCTCATCCGGGACTCCGAACAACATTCGGGTTACTGCATATACATATCCCTACAACCCTAGCGTCACCGAACCTTAAGTGTGTAGACCCTACAGGTTCGGGAGACATGACCGAGATCGCTCTCCGGTCAATAACCAACACCGGGATCTAGATACCCATGTTGGCTCCCACATGCTCCTCTATGATCTCATCGGATGAACCACGATGTCGAGGATTCAATCAATCCCGCATACAATTCCCTTCGTCAATCGGTATGTTACTTGCCCGAGATCCGATCGTCGGTATCCCAATACCTCGTTCAATCTCGTTACCGGCAAGTCACTTTACTCGTACCGTAATGCATGATCCCGTGACCAGACATTTGGTCACTTTGAGCTCATTATGATGATGCATTACCGAGTGGGCCCAGTGATACCTCTCCGTCATACGGAGTGACAAATCCCAGTCTTGATCCGTGTCAACCCAACAGACACTTTCGGAGATACCCATAGTATACCTTTATAGTCACCCAGTTACGTTGTGACGTTTGGTACACCCAAAGCACTCCTACAGTATCCGGGAGTTACACGATCTCATGGTCTAAGGAAAAGATACTTGACATTGGAAAAACTCTAGCAAACGAACTATACGATCTTATGCTATGTTTAGGATTGGGTCTTGTCCATCACATCATTCTCCTAATGATGTGATCTCGTTATCAACGACATCCAATGTCCATAGTCAGGAAACCATGACTATCTGTTGATCAACGAGCTAGTCAACTAGAGGCTTACTAGGGACATGTTGGTGTCTATTATTCACACATGTATTACGATTTCCGGATAACACAATTATAGCATGAATAAAGACAATTATCATGAACAAGGAAATATAATAATGCTTTTATTATTGCCTCTAGGGCATATTTCCAATAGGAGAGGGCTCCAGGAGGATGGCGACAACGCGGGCCAGTTGTGGGACATGATCACAAGCACGAAGACGACAAGAGGAGGAGGGGGTCCAGCACAAACAGCCACTGGTCGCGCGCACTACACACAAAGCGCGTGCACAGACACGCCATTGTCGTGGTCACCATGTGCAACGGCATGTAGTGGTAGAAATGGGTCGTAAATTGTTGTCTAGGGAGTAGTTCATCCAGGGGAGTTCACAACTATGGTGGTAGCTTGGTGAAAACTGCTATGGTTAACTGGTAATTACCCTCTGAAGTTTACTACAGTAAACTTGATCGTGTACTACTGCTCAACAGGGAGATGATTAAGGTCAATGGAGTTGTCTGGTAGATTCAGGGTAAGAAGGACTTACATCCTGGTAATTTTGAGAAGATTAGGATCAAGGATTAATGGAGTTGCTTTGCAACTGGCAAAGATGGTCCAGAATCAAGATCATGGTGATGCTCTCAAATGGAGAAGCCACTTGAGCTGAACTTTGGCAAGGCAGGCTCATTTGGCCATATGAAGATGCTCAAAAGGTTTCATACCAATTGGATAAACCAAAATGGTACTTCCTTCACAAACATTTCCACTGACCAGAAACTTGCAAAAATTCTAGAGGACAAAAGGCTTAATGAAACATGCCCAAAATGGGTGGAGGTAAGTTATATGGATAACAGAAGGCCTAGAAAAATTGGCAGCCATAAGGGAGCAAGATAAAATATACTTGCTTCACAATCTGAAATTTTGGACAGAATCAAAGAATTGAAGGTGAGCTCACACGGAGGCATTAAATGAGCTCTACTTTTGTGGAGAGCTATAATATGATGATATGAAGGGCCATGCAAAATTGCAACTCATTTGGATATGCCTAGCTTGTACTTCCTTCACAACCAGTTCCCTCAGACGGGAACTTTGGAAAATCATAATTAAATAATTACTAGGCAAATGAGGTTGCACTTTGTCATGTGGCAATGATATGGACAGAAAAAGGTGTCCAAGGAGTTTGAGGTCAATTGGGAAAAGATAAATGGCACTTGCTTCACATTCTGCCATTTAGGGCAGAATAGAAAATGAATTATTTGAGCATGATGACAAACATGACAAATGAGATATTTTGCCATATTTGAGAAATATATGACCCAAAAAAATTATGAGAATTATTTGGAAATTTTAGGAGTGATAGAAATATAGGTTGCTTCACAACCTAGGGCAATTTGAGTTATTCCTTTAATAGAAAAGGAATATTCCCATGGAAAAGAATATTGGATTTGGGCTAGGATGAAAATGACAGGGTCTAGGGAAGGATTTGGGTATGACAAGCCACTCTGGAAGCAAAGAAGAGTTCATCTTCTTCACTTTCCAGACCACAAAGCCACGGAAAAAGAAATCTCAGGCAAAAACCTCAGAAAAAACAAAAGAAAAAGAAAGGGCCAAAAATCAGGCTGTCACAAACCTTACCCCCTTAATGAAATCTCGTCCTCGAGAGTTGGTTTCTCAGGGAACAAGTATGAAGACACTGACTTAAGGAAACTGTTTCCAACTTGGGCATCCTTTTTCTTATTTTTGTTCCCACTAAATTTTTGTCTGACTGGCCCTGGGGTGGTTTGCTTTAATATATCCATATTCTGACAGATCTTACCTAGCTTGTTCATGCTTTTACAGGCTCCAATTTCTTTTTTAGATCTGTTGACTTAACTGACTGTGATTGATTCTCATGACTGAAATATATGTCGGTCTCACAAATCCAAGAGTGAGTTCCGCTGGGTGTGTCATCTGGCACTGACAGTCTTTCATGTAGTGGTGATCAAATTTTTCTAGTGGACACCCAAGCTTTAACTCCTTGCATTGGGTTTCTCCACTAAATGCAGGTCCTTCGGGTTCCAAATAGTGAAATGGGTCATAACCGCTTTCCTGACAGATTCTGGCTTATCGCGGAAATTTCTGAATCATCTTCACTGGTTCCACTGTCTTGAGTATCGGATCCGTACCAAATATTTGATTGTCGCCTATCGTGGCTAGCATAAGAGTTTGACATGTATGATAACATCTGCAGACTTGACTGACGGTGGTTCTGCACCACGCGGGTCTTGCAACAATTTTCATATCCACATCACTGGTCTTGCTCCTTCATTATTGTTTTCTTGGGCTGGATCATTGGCTGAAAGAGCTAGGTCATATTGCTTCTTTGTATCACCATAGGTACTGTCGGTGCAATTTTTCAGCAATTGCAGCTTATCCTCATTTTTCTGACAGGGTACCCCATTAAATTGCAGGTTCAACACCACTCAAGTCCTGACCACAGGAAAATGATCATCCGAACATTGAGCTCATTGATGTCGTCAATCCTCGTAATCCTTTGTCACACTACTGTGTATACTGGCTTTCTTCTCTTAACCATCCTCACGTGGTTGTCAGATCCTCATCCGAGTGACTTGTAAGATCTTGGTGGTATGCTCACCGCATATATATGAGAATCTGATTCCCGAGACAAATGTGTATTTTGACTGATTCTTGCTTTTGACCAAAATGTTGCAGATCTGATTCTTGGGATTCACTGCCATATGCTGTCAACTCATAGCGTACTACCTTGTACCAATGTCTTACTGATGAAGATTGGCTGGCTTGTGCTCGAAACTTTCATCGAACAGCTTGCTGAAGAAGACTGGGTATCGTTCTTCAGAAGCTTACCCCCTTAAAGACTTTGCTGGGGAAAGACTCGGTACGTTATGCTGGCAGCTTTTGTGGTTGCTTACTGAAGAAGGCAGAGTACCTTGTACAAGAAATCATCCATGTATCGTACTGAAGAAGATAGATGAATCTTTCCTTGGAAGCTTCTCGGGTATCTTGCGAGGGAAAATTGGGTTGCTCACACCAGAAACTTCTTATTGTGATATGCAGACCGATTTCCACATATATAACCATCTTAAAAATGTTGTTCTTGATTTCTTGCATGAAACAGGGTTTTGCAGTACTATCCTCCTTTTCTGAGGACATGCCATATTTTTGGCTTGCTTCCAGGTACATCGGGTTCCAAAATCATCCTCAACAAAAATTAAACTTGTATCTGAACCGTACCTCTAATAATATTTTGTCAACCTTGCACACAATTTATCTCGTTGCTGATTTGATCATTTCTGCTATAAGGAGTGCATGCTGAGTGAGACTTAACACTCAGTAACATGATCGGATATCCCCCAATCTGAATGCAGTCGGCTGAGAATTTCGTATTGTTGTGAGGAGTGCATGTTAATGCAAACTTTATATTGACATTCCATCTAGGATTTCTTTTGTATTCAGACGAGCTATTCCCAATTTCACTGCAGTCTGCTGACAATTCCATTTAGTTGAGTTTCCAAATATATGCACTTCTTGCTGACTCTTCGGGTCCAGTGTCGGCTGACGAGCAACTTTAATAGGGGAAAATTTGTAACACCGAAGGCCCAAAGAAAGAAACAAAAGAAACGACTAAAACAAAAGCACACAAGCATACTACTAATATAATTAATCAAGCAATCATCACATATTACTGCTACTCACACAATAATATGCATGCACACCTAAGCACACAAATCTCGCAGAAACTCTGGTATTATGGTCTAATATGATGTGGCGGTGTGCACGAAAATTATATCCATGTGTGGAAGGAGTTGGCGTAACGGAAGCCACACCAAGCACTGGCTGACCAGTGGCTGGATCTGGATGGATACACAGGTGAGAACGGACTCGACGATCAAGTAGCGAGACACAAAAGTCACGACCACCTTATTATCAAGCGTACGAAGGGAATCGTACACGTCCAAAGAATGAAATGACATGGCAAGATAACAGTGGAAGACTGGGTAGGGTGGCGGTGGGAAAACAAGGCTCGCTGGCATTGCCCTTTTTTGATAACCAAGATCAGCAAGGGTTGCCAAGGGGACGAGATGGATGGCATGATTCGGGATAGAAACAAGCCTATCACCAAAATAATATGGTGGGTGGCGGAAAAATATACGCAACACCTAAGCATAACTCCTGCAAATGGTGTCTGGAACTCTGGGTACCAGGACATCACTCTATTGGGACGGAGATGACGCCGAACACCAAAGAGCAGACATGCTAAGAAAGAGGGTGCAGACGGTGGACCGAAAATGATGCCGCCTACACTCACAAGATTAACCATTAGTGACAAAATAATAATCTATATGCATGCTATGCGATAAACAAATGCAACAATCAAGTGCAACAAACCAACTGGGGTCTATACTACCGCTTTCTAACATTCACTACTAGGAAAAGGGCTATAGATGGAATTGACACTAATGGCGCACCAGACATGTGGTGCGCCATTACTATATACTAATGGCGCACCATGTGTTGGTGCGCCATTAGTGTCCAAATACTAATGGCGCACCACATCCACGATGCGCCATTAGTAAAAATAAAAAAAATTATTTTTTTATAAAACTACTAATGGCGCACCGAGGGAGTGGTGCGCGGTGCGCCTTTAGTAAAAAAAATTTAATTTTTTCAAAACTACTAATGGTGCACCGTGGGAGTGGTGCGCCATTACTAGT
>NC_057809.1:512617467-512618224 GCF_018294505.1 Triticum aestivum | reverse complement strand
TTTTCAGTTTTAAAAATAATAAAAATAAATGATGGAAATGTCAAAAAAATAAAAGAAAATAAGTTTCCCATGTGATATGTGGTCTAGTTGTTGTGAAAATTTACAAATATGAATTTCGACTTTATTTGCGAAATCTCTCGAGAATTTGTAAAGTGGGCATAACTTTTGCGTACAAACTCGGATGAAAAAGTTTTTTATATGAAAAATCATCTACTCGAAAAGTTACATCTGAATTTAACCGGGGAAACCCCGTTAAACATTTTCAAAATCCTCAAAAACCTAACAGAAAAAAAGATACGGGGCTTTTAAGATCTGGAGAGGCAAAAAAATCAAAAAAAATCAAACTTACTAATGGCGCACCAACCCATGGTGCGCCATTACTATCTTCCCGCCTTCAAAATTCAAAATAAGTCAAAAAAAATAAAAATAAAAAGTTACTAATGGCGCACCTGCCCATGGTGCGCCATTAGTATCTTCCCGCCTTCAAAATTCAAAATAAAAAAAATAAAAAAAATTAGTAATGGCGCACCTGCCCGCGGTGCGCCATTACTATGCCGTATATATGGTTGGGCGTGGTCCTCTCCTCCTTACCTCTTCATTCTTCTCCTTCACTCCACTCCATCTCCTCCACTCCTCCACTCCATCTTCCCTTCTCTCCTCCACCATACTACCCTCCTCCTCTTCGGCGACCTCCTCCTCCTCCTCTTCGGTGACCTCCTCCTCCCTCCTTTCCTCCCCTCCCCTCACGGTTTCTCCT
>NC_057809.1:512534251-512616684 GCF_018294505.1 Triticum aestivum | reverse complement strand
GGCGCACCAGTGGCCTATACTAATGGCGCACCGTGGCCTATACTAATGGCGCACCAGTGGTGCGCCATTAGTATACCAGATACTAATGGCGCACCACTGGTGCGCCATTAGTAAAAAATACTAGTGGCGTGATACTAATGGCGCACCAGTGATGCACCATTAGTAGGCAAAACTGGTGCGCCATTAGTAGCCCTTTTCCTAGTAGTGATTTGTGCGGGCTAGGGCATCCTATAGCTAGACCTGCTCTGATACCAAGCATTGTGGCACCCCGGCTCAGAGAAACCGGAACGCCCTATATTCCAGCCCAGAGATCGAGGAGAAGTCTTCTGGAATACGACACTGCTTAGCATAGAACAAACCAGCTTTCTATCATTACACGAATATGAATACAAGGCCTCTGATATTACATTGAATAACATCGGCACGGCGACACTATGCCATCCTCAGTTGCTCTATGCAAGCAGCAGAACAACTCGAAGCAGCGGAATAACTCTAGCAGCGGAAAAACTACTGGCAGCGGAACAACGACGAAGGTGGTGAACTCCAATCCGTAGGGACTGGCTGGAACGCTTATCCTAGCTCGCAAACAAAGAATCCACGGCAAACAAGCATGCAATCCAGGCACGACCTGCAAGCTGGCATGACACGCCAGGTCAGTACATTGAATGTACTTGCAAGCTCACAATAAACCAGAAGCATTCAAGACAAACAACAGCATGGCAATTACAGGTTAAATAGGAATTAACATGAGATCCTCATAATAACATGACATGACCAACATGACATCCAAAGTAGTACTCCTAAAATAATACCAGATACCATCATGAAAATGATATAATAGCCACTAAAAATCCAAAGGCAACATGAGCATGATACAGCTAGACAATATGAGCATAGCATGAACATATGAATCTGATGATACTAGCATGCAACATGATGACATTATATGCATTATTTATTCTGCTTGGGTTATCTCGTAACCATCACATGCATCACTTACCAACCTCGGACATCACACGATCATCTCAGGATCAAATCAAGCTTGGTATAAATAATACCGTAGTAATCATTAAATGACCACAAGGAGCTTGATCTTTACCCATGATTCTCGCACAACATCGCGAATATCCAACAACTCAGTATCCTTCATACCACAGTGATCATTATGGCGATCACAACCAAAGTAACTCATGATCCTTACGGCGATCATCACCAAAGTAACTCGTGATCCTTACGGCGATCACCACCAAAGTAACTTGTGATCCTTACGGCGATCACCACCAAAGTAACTCGTGATCCTTATGGCGACCATCACCAAAGTAACTCGTGATCCTTATGGCGATCACCACCAAAGTAACTCGTGATCCTTACGGCGATCACCACCAACTTATTTCATTACCGAACCGGGGTTGTCATTAACCAAGTTATTATTAGTATTGTTGACTCGCGATGGGACCGACACGATCTGGGCCCTTATCCGCGGGCGCGGCTATCGATAGATTAATATACACTCTGCAGAGGTAGCACACTGTACCCACACCACAGAACCCATGGCCTCGCACTCCCATTCGGGTGGACCAACGGTGTTCCGACAAAACCAATCTATTGTCATGACACTCTCCCGGCCACTCCGACCCACTCCCAACTGGGCTAGTCCTGGGTGGCCCCGTGTCTACCAAAGACACCCCACCACCGTCGTGGTCAAACTCCCTCACGAGGGAAACTCCCTCAAGGGGACCGGATCCATAAAAACAACGGGCACACAAGGTTATGTCTGCTTACCGGGCCAGGGTACGCATGCCCATAACCTTCCCTCGTGGGAGGCACCAGCGAGATGCATGACAATAGTCCTAGTTAGGACCCCCCCCCATAAGGTAAGCATGGTTGCACTGGTCAATTTCGATCTGGCGGCACCATGACTCAGCCAACAGTTGTTCAAGTTCAATTAAATCCGGTTAAACTTGAATGCAAAATGCTGAGCCATGATAAAATAACATGGTGCAATTACAATGCAAGAACATGATATCACCATAAGCACGGGATGCAACATAACTGTCCATCATATCGACTATGAAATAATCTCCAACTGAACATGGCATAATGACGAGCATAAATATTACAAGTGCAACACTACTCATAGTATAACATGTCATGACCACTAGCATCATCCATAAATAACATGCAAGAATTTATCAATAACATCACCGAGTAACACTTAACCAACTAACAGCAACGGAACAATGCCTATTAACAGTACTCAGTAACCGACGTTAGTCATGCACCTAAGAGCATGACCAACCCAACATGTACTACTATCAAGCATGGCAATATGAAAGTAATACTAGCAACTAGCAGGGCATGATAACTAGGTGCATAACAACATAACAAACAAGTAAGCACAAACCCAGAAGCATTTCCGAAACAATGATAACCTTATTTTAAACAAGCAATCATTTAATAAATATTCAAGTTGAAAACCATGGCTACTGCATGACTATCATGCAAGTGGGTATTGTGGCTTGCCTGGGGATGAAGAAGGCACCGGGGAGAAGTGCGGTGAAGCTGCGGAAAGATTTGCCAGAAACAGTTCTCTCTCAGAGGGACCGTTTACGTGCAATGGCAAAAAGGTCATTTTCACAGTGTCAAACCATAGTGAAAATGAAACCAACAGAACGGGCTCGACAAAACGAAGAAGTGCGCTTTGGAATCACCTCATTTGGAGTTGTGGTTAAAAAGATATGAAGGGTTGAAGTTCAGTGACTTTTCTGCAAAAATAGCATCACAAACAAGTGCCTGAGTGGATAAGGCAGAATCGCAAAGTTAGAAATACGCTTTCTGTTTAAGAAAACGCATTCTGGGCTGAACAGAGAGGAAATACGCTTTCTCCAAAAGGAAACGTACCAAAGGGAAAGTACGCTTTCTTTAAGCGAAAACGTACTGGAGTGTTTACGCCACCACTTAAACACGTGGCAGAGGCGGGGCAGGGGCTTGAGCGGCTGACGTGCGGGTCCCATGGGTTGTGGGGCCCGTCACTTATCCAGCTGGACTGGGCGGGTCAACACGGGGCGGGCCTGAGTGGCTGCCAGGTGGGGTCAGCGAAGGAGGGGGCCCGCCTGGCTCCTGTCTTTTTCCTCCCCCTTGCTGTGCCCCGATCGGAAGCAGAGGAGCAAGGGCAGGGGGACACCAGCGACGGTCCGGGCGGCTCCGGCACTCTCCGTCCGAGCTTCGGCCACCGGCAGATGCGGGATGTGAAACCGCACCCAACCAGAGGTCCACGAGCGCTGGGGGAAGTGCAGAGTAGCCGCGGCTCGGGGCGGCAGGGAGCAAGGGGCGGCGGCCGGACTTGGAAAAGTACGGCCACAAGGGCTCCGGCGAGAAGAAAAGGGGTGGGGAGGATCTCCGGTGTGAGGGGCTTCTAGTGGTGGAGAAAGGGGGAGGGGAGAGGCTCGGGCTTCAGCCAACTTAGGCCGAGGGGAGCGACGGCCATGGCGGCAATGGTGAGCGAGGAGAGCTCCAAAGGCTCGGGCGAGGGGCTGGGGAGGGCTAGTGGAGTGTGCGGAGGCCGCTAGTGTGCTCGAACGCTTCGGGGGAGGGCGAGGGCATGGCCGAGCTGGCGTCGCCGTGGACACGCGACCGGCGCCGCGGATGCATGTGCTCGCGCATGGGCTCGGGGAAGGCGACGAGCTATTGATGCAGGGATCACGAAGATGAGGGCGAGCTCAAGGACAAGAGGAGAAGGAGACGAACACCATTAAAGCTCTGTCGGCCATAGTGTGTCCGTGGGCGCGCGGCGACGAGAGCTGGCGGAGGGGCTGACAGAGGGGGAGAGGGATCCAGGAGGATGGCGACGACGCGGGCCAGTTGTGGGACATGATCACAAGCATGAAGATGACGAGAGGAGGAGGGGGTCCAGCACAAACAGCCACTGGTCACGCGCACTGCACACAGAGCGCGTGCACAGACACGCCATTGTCGTGGTCACCATGTGCAACAGCATGTAGTGGTAGAAATGGATCGTAAATTGTTGTCTAGGGAGTAGTTCATCCAGGGGAGGTCACAACTATGGTGGTATCTTGGTGAAAACTGCTATGGTTAACTGGTAATTACCCTCTGAAGTTTACTACAGTAAACTTGATCATGTACTGCTGCTCAACAGGGAGATGATTGAGGTCAATGGAGTTGTCTGGTAGATTCAGGGTAAGAAGGACTTACATCCTGGTAATTTTGAGAAGATCAGGATCAAGGATTAATGGAGTTGCTTTGCAACTGCCAAAGATGGTCCAGAATCAAGATCATGATGATGCTCTCAAATGGAGAAGCCACTTGAGCTGAACTTTGGCAAGGCAGGCTCATTTGGCCATATGAAGATGCTCAAAAGGTTTCATACCAATTGGATAAACCAAAATGGTACTTCCTTCACAAACATTTCCACTGACCAGAAACTTGCAAAACTTCTAGAGGACAAATGGCTTGATGAAACATGCCCAAAATGGGTGGAGGTAAGTTATATGGATAATAGAAGGCCTAGAAAAATTGGCAGCCATAAGGGAGCAAGATAAAATATAATTGCTTCAGAATCTGAAATTTTGGACAGAATCAAAGAATTGAAGGTGAGCTCACATGGAGGCATTACATGAGCTCTACTTTGGTGGAGGGCTATGATATGATGATATGAAGGGCCATGCAAAATTGCAACTCATTTGGATATGCCTAGCTTGTACTTCCTTCACAACCAGTTCCCTCGGACAGGAACTTTGGAAAATCATAATTAAATAATTACTAGGCAAATGAGGTTGCACTTTGTCATGTGGCAATGATATGGACAGGAAAAGGTGTCCAAGGAGTTTGAGGTCAATTGGGAAAAGATAAATGGCACTTGCTTCACATTCTGCCATTTAGGGCAGAATAGAAAATGAATTATTTGAGCATCATGACAAACATGACAAATGAAATATTTTACCATATTTGATAAATATATGACCCAAACAATTTATCATAATTATTTTGAAATTTTAGGAGTGATAGAAATATAGGTTGCTTCACAACCTAGGGCAATTTGAGTTATTCCTTTAATAGAAAAGGAATATTCCCATGGAAAAGAATATTGGGATTTGGGCTAGGATGAAAATGACAGGGTCTAGGGAAGGATTTGGGTATGACAAGCCACTCTGGAAGCAAAGAAGAGTTCATCTTCTTCACTTTCCAGACCACAAAGCCACGGAAAAAGAAATCTCAGGCAAAAACCTCAGAAAAACAAAAGAAAAAGAAAGGGCCAAAAATCAGGCTATCACAGATGATGATCAGATGATCGTTTATGCTAGTTAATCATGCATGTAATATATAGTTTACTTTATTGGTGTGTGGAAATGTCATGTGTGTAGTAGCCACCTATGTAATTATGCATGTGGTAGTTTACTTTGGTGTGTGCAAATGCCATGGTTGTAGTAGCCACCTATGTGAGTGGATGTTTAATTTGGTTATGCAACCATGTCCTTATAAGTGTGTGTGTGTGTGTGTGTGTGTGTGTTGTTGTTGTTGTTGTTGTTGTTGTTGTTCTGTATGCAATCCCATCCCACAACACACACGTCCTATTAGCAGCAACCGTTTGTGTTATTATCGGTCTTCGCACACATTTCTGACTACAGACCTGTTTGCCGCATATTACACACATCTTGTTATATTGAACCGTTTCTGTTCTCTTGTCTCAACACAAACAGTTCATCCGAGTGAACCACATGTTGTATATCGCACACACCTTTGATCTAGCTGACCGTTTCTTTTGTGTTGCCTAATCACAAACAGTTCATCTGAGTGAATCGTAAGCTGTATATCGCACACACCTTCATCTGGCTGCCCATTTCTTTTGTTCCTCCTCATCGCAGACAGTTAATTGAACTGAACCGTATGCCCTACATCACACACGCAACTTAATTCTGAACCGTGTTTGATGCATCCTTCATCGCAAACATTTTTTCACCTTTTTGATGGGTTTTTTACACCGTCGTTTGTGATTATGGCATCGCACATAGTTTCGTTGAAGGGTCTTTGATCGTAGTGTCGCATTAGCAGCATCCTGCAGTAGTGGTATGTTGTCTCTCCTCTAGTGGTGTCATGTGAACATCGACTACATGACACTTCATCATTATTTGGGCCTAGGGGAAGGCATTGGGAAGTAATAAGTAGATGATGGGTTGCTAGAGTGACAGAAGCTTAAACCCTAATTTATGCGTTGCTTCGTAAGGCGCTGATTTGGATCCATATGTTTCATGCTATGGTTAGGTTTACCTTAACTCTTCTTTCATAGTTGTGGATGCTTACGAGAGGGGTTAATCATAAGTGGGAGGCTTGTCCAAGGAAGGGCAGCACCCAAGCACCGGTCCACCCACATATCAAATTATCAAAGTAACGAACGCGAATCATATGAGCATGATGAAAACTAACTTGACTACAATTCCCATGTGTCCTCGGGAGCGCTTTGCTTTATACAAGAGTTCGTCCATGCTTGTCGTTTGCTACAAAAAGGATTGGGCCACCTTGCTGCACCTTGTTTACTTTTGTTACTTATTATCCATTACAAATTATCTTATCACACAACTATCTATTACCGATAATTTCAGTGCCTACAGAGAATACCTTGCTGAAAACCGCTTGTCATTTCCTTCTGCTCCCCGTTGGGTTCGACACTCTTACTTATCGAAAAGGCTACGATAGATCCCCTATATTTGTCGGTCATCAGCAGTTTGTGGTCCGGGGGTTGGACATCCTGGGCCCCTTCCCTTGAGCGCCCGGAGCTACCACTACCTATACGTCGCCATCGACAAGTTCACCAAGTGGGCGAAAGTGGAGGCCGTACGCACCATCCCAGCCATCTCGGCCGTCAAGTACGTCAAGGGCCTCGTGAGCCATTTCGGGGTTCCTAACCGCATCATCACCGGCAATGGCTCTCAGTTCATGAGCAACCTTTTCAAACCATATTGCGCTAACCTTGAAATGCATATATGCTATGCTTCTGTGGCAAACCCATGGAGCAATGGCCAGGCTGAGCGCGCCAACGCGAAGGCCCTGAGGGGCCTCAAGGAGAGGACCTTCAAGAAGAAGCTCGAGGCCTGCGGCAGGGGCTGGCTCGATGAGCTCTAGTCCGTGTTGTGGTCCATCCGCACCACCGCGACCAAGCCCACGGGCGAGACTCCGTTCTTCCTCGTCTATAGAGCCGAGGCGGTCCTCCCTCACGAGGTCAGGCATCGCTCCGCATGGGTCTTGGCATTCGACGAGGCACGCCAAGAACACCGCCGCCAAGCCTCGCTCCGCGCAGCGAGGTACCAGCAGGCACTGCGGCGGTATCACTGTCGTAGCATCCGCTCCAGGACGCTCAAGGTGGGTGATCTCATCCTGAGGCGGGTGCTCTCCAGGGAAGGGCTTCATAAGCTCTCACCCATGTGTGAGGGCCCGTTCAAGATCGCACGTGTCTCCAGGCCTGGCGCCACGCGCCTGGAGACGCAGGACGGGATCCCCATCTAGAATGCCTGGAACATCCAGCACCTCTGGAAGTTCTACCCATGACCATGGCCCCGCGCCTATGAAGGTCTCCGCTCGTGACACTCTCATGTAATAATGAATTGGGGATGTACACGCCCCGGAGTCTCCTGAGTGCCGCCCCTAGGACTCACGGGGGCTCCCACCCACGTCCTAGTGGAGGCCCCATGCTCCGCGCTGGTGGGAAGACAAGAAGACTAGTCTAGGTGCTAGACGCGACTGCTCTTTTGCTTGCTTTCTGTAGCTGGTTTGCAACTTCTTGAATGAAATTTGGAGTTTTCGCATCTTTTATTTGCAAGGGTTGGGAATCTCTTTCTTTTTCTCTCCTCACAGTGTTCGCTCTTTGAAATTTTGCCTCAGGGAGAGTGGCAGTTGCCTGTTGCTCTTCCTCGTGCGTCCCACGCGCGGGGGCTGGGTACGGTGTGTGCACTTGGGCTCGCCTGCGACCACACCCCGCCAAAGCCTTCCTACCCCAGCCTTTGGCGTCTTAATCCTCGCAGGACGCTCTCAAACGAGCTCATGGGCATGCACATCCTCTTGAGTCCATGCCTCCGCGCACCGCGACGTAACGTACTAGCCACGTCCAACCCACACTCGGGGGCTTGCGTGAGGTAAGACGAGATGCCTCATGAGGTCTTCTAACCCTATATCTACATGACGCCTCCTGAGGCTCAACGACTCTCGAGTATTCAAGAAGGAAGCCCTTGGAAGACGCCCCTAAAACAAGGGGCACGCCCTCGCAACATGGGAGTCTACTGCGAGCACATCCAGCTAAGTCATCCCAAGTACGCCCAATGGCAGCGCGGATATCACGACACAATATAGAAATAACAAGCATAGCATAATGGCGCAAGCGCCATGGTTCGTTACACGCCCTGACAGGGCCTTCTACTCCTTCATTGATGAGAAAGAAAATGGAAATGGCTACGCGACCACAATGGCTCGAAAGGCCCGGCTCCAACAACGCTCGGGCTTAGCCGGAGTCCTCCTCTTGCTTCACCAGAGCGCGACAGTGGCGCGGATCGTCACCCTCCTTGATCTGAGCCCGGTGATGCGGAGGCCCGTCGAACTCGCCGTCGCTGGTTATCTCCCTGGAGGAGGTGCCATCGTCGCTGGAGGTGGTGCGACCGTCGTAAAGGGCAAGCTCACCACCATCGCCATCATTGTCGCTTTCCGGGCAGCACCCCGAGCGCTGGCCTCCTTCCCCGAACACCCTGACATAGAGGGTTGCAATGTCGTCGTACCTGAAGTGGAGGGTGCATCTCCCATGCAAGCCCCACGCGGGGGCGAACAACTACCACCCGCGGTTCAGGAACACGTTGCCAGCAGCGGTGACTTCAACATCCACCCATGAAGCCTTACTGCAGCAGCCATTGCCCTGCAGCCAGAGGCCATCAGGCCCTCCGGCCGGCAGCGTGCTCGCGAAGAAGCGCGGAAGCTGGAACCATATGCCCGTTGAGGGAGTCCTGGATTAGGGGGTCCTCGAGTGTCCGGTCTATTCGATATGGGCCGGACTGATGGGCCATGAATATAAAGCATAAGACTATCCCCCGTGTCCGGATAGGACTCCTATATGCATGGATGGCAAGTTTGTTGTCCGGATGTGCTATTTCCTTCCTCTGCAAACCGACTCTGTACAACCCTAGGCCCCTCCGGTGTGTATATAAACCGAAGATTTAGTCCGTATAGGCTATCAGAATAATCATAGGCTAGACAACTAGGGTTTAACCATTACGATCTCGAGGTAGATCAACTCTTGGAACCCCTATACTCATCGAATACAATCAAGCAGGACATAAGGGTTTACCTCCTTTAAGAGGGCCCGAACCTGGGTAAACATGGTGTCCCTATTGTCCCTTGTTACCATCGACCCTTAGATACATAGCTTGGGACCCCCTACCCGAGATCTGACGGTTTTGACACCGACACCCGCTGGCCTCCCTGACCACACGACAAACTCCGGAGAAGCGGCGGAGGAATGGGAGCGCGGCCATGGCGGCTGGGCCATCGCTGCGCACCTTCCCCCATCGCTGAAGTCGCCCCGTCTGCGTCGGCTCCTACCGCGAGAAGAGGCACCACCGTGGCTGCCAGAGGCGACACTGGCCGTCGAAGGGGCACGCCCGCGCCCCCGAGGGGTCACTGTCGGTGTCAAAGCCGGCGGATCTCGGGTAGGGGGTCCCGAACTGTGCGTCTAAGGCGGATGGTAACAGGAGGCGGGGGACACAATGTTTACCCAGGTTCGGGCCCTCTCAATGGAGGTAATACCCTACGTCCTGCTTGATTGATCTTGATGATATGAGTATTACAAGAGTTGATCTACCACGAGATCGTAGAGGCTAAACCCTAGAGGCTAGCCTATAATTATGATTGTTGTTGTCCTACGGACTAAACCCTTCGGTTTATATAGACACTGGAGGGGGCTAGGGTTACACAGAGTCGGTTACAAGGGAGGAGATCTACATATCCGAATTGCCAAGCTTGCCTTCCACGCAAAGGAGAGTCCCACCCGGACACGGGACGAAGTCTTCAATCTTGTATCTTCATAGTCCAACAGTCCGGCCAAAGTATATAGTTTGGTTGTCTGAGGACCCCCTAATCCAGGACTCCCTCAGTAGCCCCTGAACTAGACTTCAATGACGATGAGTCCGGCACGCAGATTGTCTTCGGCATTGCAAGGCGGGTTCCTTCTCCGGATACTCCATAGAAGATTTTGAACACAAGGATTGTGTCCGGCTCTGCAAAAAAAATTCCACATACCACCGTACAGAGTATAATATTTCCACAAATCTAATCTGCTGACAACTTTTCATAATGTGACATCACGCCATGGCCCGGTCATTATTCGAACCGTTTTTCTCAACCAGCTACTACAAGTATTGTGATGCGATTTTCTTGGCACGTCTTGTCGAAGCAGAGATCATGTCCCCTTATCACGAGATTCTCATCAATATGGGTGTGGGTAACCCAACCGCGCCATCAATTATGGCGCTTGGGGAATGAGCGAGTTTACCAGACAGGTGGGGAGGCGCATAGCTTCTTCCGCCCTTATAAAGGGACAAGGACTCCTCCTTTTCACCCACGCCTTCTTCTTCCCTGCCCATCCATTCTTGTGCACTCGAGCTCCAATGCCCAAGTTCGCATTTTCTCCGTAAAACCACTCCAAACATGTCTGGAGCGGGAGGCAAGTGGATGGTCTCCTCCGTTACGGAGGAGAACATTATGAAGCTCCGGGAAGCCGGATACCTGGTCGCAGACATCGCGCACCGGCTCCCAGACGAGGGGCAGATCGTCCCTACCCCCGAACCCTACGAAAGGGTTGTATTCCTTACCCATTTCGTCCGCAGGCTGGGATTTCCCCTCCAGCCATTTGTTCGCGGGCTCATGTTCTACTACGGGCTGGACTTCCATGATCTGGCCCCAAATTTCATCCTCAACATCTCGGCATTTATCGTCGTGTGCGAGGCCTTCCTCTGCATTAAGCCCCACTTCGGCCTGTGGCTGAAAACCTTGAACGTTAAACTGAAGGTGGTGGTCGGCCAGCAAGCGGAGTGCGGAGGCGCCATGGCGGGAAAAATGCCCAACGTCACCTGGCTCGAAGGCTCCTATGTGGAGACAACGAAGGGGTGGCAATCGGGGTGGTTCTTGCTACCTCTTGAGCACTGCGTTGGTTTTCCCCGAAGAGGAAGGGATGATGCAGCAAAGTAGCGTAAGTATTTCCCTCAGTTTTTGAGAACCAAGGTATCAATCCACTAGGAGGCTACGCGCGAGTCCCTCACACCTACACAAAACAAATAAATCCTCGCAACCAACGCAAATAGGGGTTGTCAATCCCTATAGGGCCACTTATGAGAGTGAGATCTGATAGATATGATAAGATAAGATTTTTGGTATTTTTATGATAAAAGATGCAAAGTAAAATAAAGGCAAAGTAAATAGCAAAGGAAATAACTAAGTAGTAGGAGATCAATATGATAAAGATAGACCCGGGGACCATAGGTTTCACTAGTGGCTTCTCTCGAGAGCATAAGTATTCTACGGTGGGTGAACAAATTACTATTGAGCAATTGACAGAATTCAGCATAGTAATGAGAATATCTAGGTATGATCATGTATATAGGCATCATGTCCGAGACAAGTAGACCGACTCCTGCCTGCATCTACTACTATTACTCCACTCATCGACCGCTATCCAGCATGCATCTAGAGTATTAAGTTAAAAACAGAGTAACGCCTTAAGCAAGATGACACGATGTAGAGGGATAGACTCATGCAATATGAAGAAAACCCCATCTTGTTATCCTCGATGGCAACAATACAGTACGTGCCTTGCTGCCCTTACTGTCACCGGGAAAGGACACCGCAAGATTGAACCCAAAGCTAAGCACTTCTCCCATTGCAAGAAAGATCAATCTAGTAGGCCAAACCAAACTGATAATTCGAAGAGACTTGCAAAGATAACCAATCATACATAAAAGAATTCAGAGAAAGTTCAAATATTATTCATAGATAGACTTGATCATAAACCCACAATTCATCGGTCTCAACAAACACACCGCAAAAAGAAGATTACATCGAATAGATCTCCACAAGAGAGGGGGAGAACATTGTATTGAGATCCAAAAAGAGAGAATAAGCCATCTAGCTACTAACTATGGACCCGTAGGTCTGAGGTGAACTACTCACACTTCATCGGAGGGGCTATGGTGTTGATGTAGAAGCCCTCCATGATTGATGCCCCCTCCGTCGGAGCTCCGGAACAGGCCCCAACATGGGATCTCATGGATACAGAAAGTTACGGCGGTGGAATTAGGGTTTTGGCTCCTGTTCTGATCGTTTGGGGTACGTGGATATATATATAGGAGGAAGGAGTACGTCGGTGGAGCAACAGGGGGCCCACGAGGGTGGAGGGAGCGCCTGGTGGGGGTGGGCGCGCCCCCCTACCTCGTGGCCTCCTGTTTTATTTCTTGACATAGGGTCCAAGTCTCTCTGGTCTTATTTGTTGAGAAAATCATGTTCTCGAAGGTTTCATTCCGTTTGGACTCCGTTTGATATTCCTTTTCTTCGAAACCCTAAAATAGGCAAAAAACAGCAATTCTGGGCTGGGCCTCCGGTTAATAGGTTAGTCCCAAAAATAATATAAAATTGGATAATAAAGACCAATAATGTCCAAAGTAGTAGATAATATAGCATGGAGCAATCAAAAATTATAGATATGTTGGAGACGTATCAAGCATCCCCAAGCTTAATTCCTGCTCTTCCTCGAGTAGGTAAATGATAAAAACAGAAATTTTTGATGCGGAGTGCTACTTGGCATAATTTTAATGTAATTCTTCTTAATTGTGGTATGAATATTCAGATCCGAAAGATTCAAGACATAAGTTCATATTGACATAAAAAATAATAATACTTCAAGCATACTAACAAAGCAATTATGTCTTCTCAAAATAACATGGCTAAAGAAAGTTATCCCTACAAAATCATATATTCTGGCTATGCTCTATCTTCACCACACAAAATATTTAAATCATGCACAACCCTGATGACAAGCCAAGCAATTGTTTCATACTTTTGACATTCTCAAAACTTTTTCAATCTTCACGCAATACATGAGCGTGAGCCATGGATATAGCACTATAGGTGGAATAGAGTGGTGGTTGTGGAGAAGACAAAAAGGGAGAAGATAGTCTCACATCAACTAGGCGTATCAACGGGCTATGGAGATGCCCATCAATAGATATCAATGTGAGTGAGTAGGGATTGCCATGCAACGGATGCACTAGAGCTATAAGTATATGAAATCTCAAAAAGAAACTAAGTGGGTGTGCATCCAACTTGCTTGCTCATGAAGACCTAGGGCAATTTGAGGAAGCCCATCATTGGAATATACAAGCCAAGTTCTACAATGAAAGATTCCCACTAGTATATGAAAGTGATAACATGAGAGACTCTCTACTATGAAGATCATGGTGCTACTTTGAAGCACAAGTGTGGTAAAAGGATAGTAACATTGTCACTTCTCTCTTTTTCTCTCATTTTTTTATTTATTTGTGCCCTTTCTCTCTTTTTTATGGCATCTTTTCTTTCTTTTTCGTCCGGAGTCTCATCCCGACTTGTGGGGGAATCATAGTCTCCATCATCCTTTCCTCACTGGGACAATGCTCTAATAATGATGATCATCACACTTTTATTTTTCTTACAACTCAACAATTACATCTCGATACTTAGAACAAAATATGACTCTATGTGAATGCCTCTGGCGGTGTACCGGGATATGCAATATGACAATGATGGAGTGTGTCATAATAAACGGAATGGTGGAAAGTTGCATGGCAATATATCTTGGAATGGCTATGGAAATGCCATAATAGGTAGGTATGGTGGCTGTTTTGAGGAAGGTGTATGGTGGGTGTATGATACCGGCGAAAGGTGTGCGGTATTAGAGAGGCTAGCAAAGGTGGAAGGGTGAGAGTGCGTATAATCCATGGACTCAACATTAGTCATAAAGAACTCATATACTTATTGCAAAATCTACAAGTTATCAAAGCAAAGTATTACGCGCATGCTCCTAGGGGGATAGATTGATAGGAAAAGACAATCTCTCGTCCCCGACCGCCACTCATAAGGAAGGCAATCAAAAAATAAATCATGCTCCGACTTCATCAAATAACGGTTCACCATACGTGCATGCTACGGGAATCACAAACTTCAACACAAGTATTTCTCAAATTCACAACTACTCAACTAGCATGACTTTAATATCACCATCTCTATATCTCAAAACAATTATCAAGTATCAAACTTATCATAGTATTCAACACACTCATAAGAAAGTTTTATTATTAATCTCGTATACCAAGCATATTAGGATTTAAGCAAATTACCATGCTCTTTAAGACTCTCAAAATAATCTAAGTGAAGCATGAGAGATCAATAGTTTCTATAAAACAAATCCACCACCATGCTCTAAAAGGATATAAGTGAAGTACTAGAGCAAAATTATATAACTCAAAAGATATAAGCGAAGCACATAGAGTATTCTAACAAATTGCAAATCATGTATGGCTCTCTCAAAAGGTGTGTACAGCAAGGATGATTGTGGTAAACTAACAAGCAAAGACTCAAATCATAAAAGACGCTCCAAGCTAAACACATATCATGTGGTAAATAAAAATATAGCTCCAAGTAAAGTTACCGATAGAAGTAGACAAAAGAGGGGATGCCTTCCGGGGCATCCCCAAGCTTTGGCTTTTAGGTGTCCTTAGATTATATTGGGGGTGCCATGGGCATCCCCAAGCTTAGGCTCTTGCCACTCCTTGTTCCATAATCCATCAAATCTTTACCCAAAACATGAAAACTTCACAACACAAAACTTAAAGTAGAAAATCTCGTGAGCTCCGTTAGCGAAAGAAAATAAAAGATCACTTCAAGGTACTGTAATGAACTCATTCTTTATTTATATTGGTGTTATACCTACTGTATTCCAACTTCTCTATGGTTTATAAACTATTTTACTAGCCATAGATTCATCAAAATAAGCAAACAACACACGAAAAACAGAATCTGTCAAAAACAAAACAGTCTGTAGTAATCTGTAGCTAGCACAAGATCTGGAACCCCAAAAATTCCAAAATAAATTTCTGGACGTGAGGAATTTATCTATTAATCATCTTCAAAAATAATTAACTAAATATCACTCTCCAAATAAAATTGACAGCAGTTCTCGTGAGCGCTAAAGTTTCTGTTTTTTACAGCAAGTTCAACAAGACTTTCCCCAAGTCTTCCCAACCGTTCTACTTGGCACAAACACTAATTAAACACAAAAAACACAACCAAAACAGAGGCTAGATAAATTGTTTATTACTAAACAGGAGCAAAAAGCAAGGACTAAAAATAAAATTGGGTTGCCTCCCAACAAGCGCTATCGTTTAACGCCCCTAGCTAGGCATAACAAGCAAGAATAGATCTAGGTATTGCCATCTTTGGTAGGCAATCCATAAGTGGCTCTCATAATAGATTAATAAGTGATTTAATTTTATTTCTAGGAAAGTGTTCCATGCCTTTCCTTAATATAAATTGGAATCTAATATTTCCTTCCTTCATATCAATAATTGCACCAATCGTTCTAAGGAAAGGTCTACCAAGAATAATAGGACATGAAGGATTGCAATCTATATCAAGAACAATAAAATCTACGGGCACATAAGTCCTATTTGCAACAATAAGAACATCATTAATTCTTCTCATAGGTTTCTTAATAGTGGAATCCGCAAAGTCTTAGGAATCGTGGAAACACTAGCACCCAAATCACATAAAGCATAGCACTCATGATCTTTAATTTTAATTCTAATAGTTGGTTCCCACACATCATAAAGTTTTCTAGGGATAGAAACTTCCAATTCAAGTTTTTCTTCATAAGATTGCGTCAAGGCATCAACGATATGTTTAGTAAATGCTTTATTTTGACTATAAGCATGAGGAGAATTTAGCACGGATTGCAACAAGGAAATACAATCAATCAAAGAGAAATTTTCATAGTTAAATTCCTTGAAATCCATAATAGTGGGTTTAGCAACATCTAGGGTTTTAATTTCTTCAATCCCACTTTTATCAAATTTAGCATCAAGATCAACAAATTCCGAATTCTTGGAACGCCTTCTAGGTAAAGGTGGATCATATTCAGTCCCATCATTATCAAGATTTGTATTGCAAAACAAAGATTTAATAGGGGACACATAAATAACTTTTAGATCTACATCTTTATTTTCATAGCAATCCGGTTTAGCGGCCATCTTATTAACTAAGGTAGCCTGCCTATCTGAAATTTCAGCAGTTAATTTCTCAAGATGAGCAATTTGGGATCTTAAACCATGGAATTATTTAGACATATCATCAAGCTCTTTATTCATAAAATTCATAAAACTTTTTTGTTCTTTAAGCTTGTTTCTGAAGAAACTATTATGTTCAAATTGCAAGACCATGAAACTCCTAGCATTGCTTTCGATCTCTTCTAATCTTTTAAGGTGAAGGTCACCAAATTTAGGTAGAGCCATCGTGACAAGCAAGCAAACTAGCACACAAGCAAACAAAAAGCAAGCGAACAAAAAGAGGCAAATAGAGAGGGAGGATAGAGAGGGGGGGGCGAATAAACGGCAAGGGTGAAGTGGGGGAGTGGAAAACGAGAGGCAAATGGCAAATAATGTAATGCGGGAGATAAGGGTATGTGATGGGTACTTGGTATGTTGACTTTTGCGTAGACCTCCCCGGCAACGGCGTAAGAAATCCTTCTTGCTACCTCTTGAGCACTGCGTTGGTTTTCCCCGAAGAGGAAGGGATGATGCAGCAAAGTAGCATAAGTATTTCCCTCAGTTTTTGAGAACCAAGGTATCAATCCAGTAGGAGGCTACGTGCGAGTCCCTCGCACCTGCACAAAACAAATAAATCCTTGCAACCAACGCAAATAGGGGTTGTCAATCCCTATAGGGCCACTTACGAGAGTGAGATCTGATAGATATGATAAGATAAATTTTTTTGGTATTTTTATGATAAAAGATGCAAAGTAAAATAAAGGCAAAGTAAATAGCAAAGGAAATAACTAAGTAGTAGGAGATCAATATGATAAAGATAGACCCGGGGGCCATAGGTTTCACTAGTGGCTTCTCTCGAGAGCATACGTATTCTACGGTGGGTGAACAAATTATTGTTGAGCAATTGATAGAATTGAGCATAGTTATGAGAATATCTAGGTATGATCATGTATATAGGCATCACGTCCGAGACAAGTAGACCTACTCCTGCCTGCATCTACTACTATTACTCCACTCATCGACCGCTATCCAGCATGCATCTAGAGTATTAAGTTAAAAACAGAGTAATGCCTTAAGCAAGATGACATGATGTAGAGGGATAGACTCATGCAATATGAAGAAAACCCCATCTTGTTATCCTCGATGGCAACAATACAATACGTGCCTTGCTGCCCTTACTGTCATCGGGAAAGGACACCGCAAGATTGAACCCAAAGCTAAGCACTTCTCCCATTGCAAGAAAGATCAATCTAGTAGGCCAAACCAAACTGATAATTCGAAGAGACTTGCAAAGATAACCAATCATACATAAAAGAATTCAGAGAAGATTCAAATATTATTCATAGATAGACTTGATCATAAACCCACAATTCATCGGTCTCAACAAACACACCGCAAAAAGAAGATTACATCGAATAGATCTCCACAAGAGAGGGGGAGAACATTGTATTGAGATCCAAAAAGAGAGAAGAAGCCATCTAGCTACTAACTATGGACCCGTAGGTCTGGGGTGAACTACTCACACTTCATCGGAGGGGCTATGGTGTTGATGTAGAAGCCCTCCGTGATCGATGCCCCCTCCGGCGGAGCTCCGGAACAGGCCCCAAGATGGGATCTCATGGATACGAAAAGTTACGGCGGTGGAATTAGGGTTTTGGCTCCTGTTCTGATCATTTGGGGGTACGTGGATATATATATATAGGAGGAAGGAGTACGTTGGTGGAGCAACAGGGGGCCCACAAGGGTGGAGGGCGCGCCTGGTGGGGGTGGGCGCGCCCCCCTACCTCATGGCCTCCTGTTTTATTTCTTGGCGTAGGGTCCAAGTCTCTCTGGTCTTATCCGTTGAGAAAATCACGTCCCCGAATTTTTCATTCCGTTTGGACTCAATTTGATATTCCTTTTCTTCGAAACCCTAAAACAGGCAAAAAAACAATAATTCTGGGCTGGGCCTCCGGTTAATAGGTTAGTCCCAAAAATAATATAAAAGTGGATAATAAAGCCCAATAATGTCCAAAACAGTAGATAATATAGCATGGAGCAATCAAAAATTATAGATACGTTGGAGACGTATCAGTTCTACATCACTGAGCCGCGTGACACCAACTGGGTGGCGGCCCCTGAATTTCGATCCGGCATCCCCACGTGGCTCACCTCCTGGAAAGAGAAGGGCCTATCCTCGGGTTCATCGGTGGAGCTGACCGGACTCGAGAACTGTGTTAAAAACATGATAAGCAAGAAAATCAAGCTTGTCAACATGGTCCAGGTCATGCTCTTCCGCCGGATCCTCCCGTGTCAAAGACGGGCATTCAATATGTGGGAGTTCGACCTGGCTAAGCACCAGACACTGCAAGAGCTCTTTGACATGACACACCAGGACATCTGGAGGGTGTTGTTCAAGTCTGTCGAGGTACCTCCTCCCCTTACAGAGGATCGCGGACTCAGCGCAAAGCGCCCTGCCAATCCGGTAAGCTTCTTATATCTCATAAGACATTTCTTTCCCCAGTATAATCATGTGGGGGATCTAAGCTTCCACGCATTTAACAGGAATGGGTCGCGACAGCGGAGCGGATTGATTGTCCGGCCCCACTACCCGAGGATCCAGCAAGTGCTCTCTTAACGGAGATTCTGGTTCCGGCGCCCTATGAGGCACCGGAGAAGAAGACCAAGAAGAAGGCCACGGGGACCAGGAAAGGTCTCTGGTGCAAAGTCGTATCGGAATCATCGTCCGATAACACCGAGGTGCCCTCCTCCAGCGAAAATGAGGAGGAGGAAGAGGAAAGTTCTCCCCCCTCCCCCAGCCGGGGAGACAAGAAAAGGAAGGCCGCCCCATCAGGGGAAGCCGAAGGGTCCAAGAAGGGAAGGACTCTCCTTCTGGACTGCTCCACGGCGGCCGCTTTTAGCGACGAGGAGTGGTTACCCAGGGACAAGCCCCTGGCGAAGTCGTAAGTATCCGGATACCGTAATAATTCTTCGTATGTTTTATTTTATTACTTCTTATCATGCCAAACATGATCATGCAGCCCCTCCAAAGCCCGTATCGACGTATCCTCTTTGGATGAGTCTTTGGGCCCGTCGGAGATGAACAGCGATTCACTCCCGACCGCCTCCTCCCCCCGCCCTACGGACGAAGTCGAGGTGCTGTCTCAAAGGGTACCGAACCAAGGGGAGACAGTTCCGGAAGCGCCCCAAGGCGACATTCCGGACGCTGGGCGCACGAGGGGCAAGACTTCCATGGGCTCTAATGCCGGGGGCAGCAAGTCTGTGCTGATAGCCTCTGTCCATCCAGGGTCATCGGACAATTTGCTGGAAGCGCTTCGCGGCGCTTCCATTGACGAAGAGCACCGCACTATCATGAGTGTGGTGGTCAAGAAGATTCAGTCCGCCAAAAGCGGACTGACTGAAGCATGTGCCAGCCTCCTAACAGGCTTTGAGGTAAGTAATCAAATTGTGAGAAAATGTTATAGCATAGACAGTAGCCCCTGATGCTCTATTTGGTGTTTGAAAGAAAAGCCGAATAGAGGATCAAATAATAATCATAGGAGTCTAATCAGAATATGTCTATGTGAATAAGCAGGCTTCACTGTTGGCCGATGCTGCTCACACGACGGAGGTCTCCGCACTTAAGCGGGACCTTGAGCGATCCGAGGAAGAGCTCGGCCTTACCAAGAGGTAGCTCGAAGAGAACAAAGGTAAGTGATACCTCGTCTATTTATTGATAAAGAAAAAGGAAACTTGTTGTTAGATCATAGGATCGTCATGAACTTTGCCAGGGGCCACGACCGAAGTGGAAACCCTGAAGAAGGCGATGTCCGAGGCCGAAGACAAAGCGGCCAAGGAGCACGCCGAGCGCGAAAAGCAAGAGGCCCGAGTCGGAGAGGTTCAACAAGAGCTCCAGGAGTTTGTCAAGAAGTATGAGTCCTTGGAGCGTGACTCGAGGACGCAAGGGTCTGAGCTTGCGAAGGCCCTCGAGAACGCACATAATGCCAAGGCCGAAGCCGAAAAGGCCCTCCAGGAAATTGAGGCGGTCAGGAAGATAGTGGCGGGTAAGGCATTCTTTATGCAAAGCAACCATGTGAAGGAAACTTTCCTTTTACTTACCCGAATTCGGAGCTCTCCAGGAGCGTTCGCAGATCTACCCAGCAGTGTGTCGGATGCCGCGGAGTTCTACCGGGCCGAGGAAGGGAGCTCAATGGAGAAGTTGTTCTGGTCTTAGTATACTGGGACCGAACATCCGATGCCCTTGAGCGACCAGTTGAAGCAACTGGTCGAGCTTCACAAGGTGGCCGAACTGGCCATGAAGGGTGTCATAGTCCGGATGTGGCCTGGCGAGCCCCTGCCCGGCAGCTATTTCGGCCTGGTAAGGCGGCTTGTAAACGCCTGCCCCCGGCTTGAAGTCATAAAGCAGTCCGCCTACATTGAGGGTGCGCGCAGGGCTTTTGCCTGGGCGAAAGTGCACTGGGCGAAGATGGACGCCGAGAAGCTGGTGAAGGAGGGGCCACCGGAGGGCAAGGAGCATCGCCACCCCGAAAAGTATTATGTCAGTGTCCTGAAGGGTGCTCGCCTTGTGGCAGATGAATGCGCTAAGGATGTAATATTTGAGTGAATGTACTCTTTGATCCTGTAATATGAAACGAGTTCATGTGCGCTATGTACGCTTGTTAATTTAAAATATGACCTTCTGTGCGGCAGTTTATAAAATTTGAGAGTTGGCCAGTCGTCGGCTTCTGCCCCCATGTAACTAGTAATGAGGTGTTCAGGATAGACCTGATCACTCTTTATCCCAGTTTTGGGTCCTTCGAAGGAGGTGTTCAGCACAACGAACCAGGCAATCGGACTATAAGGCTTTATCACTCTCACTTAGCCATTGAAGTCTACAATTTTAAATTTTGGCGAAGCCCCTAGTATTCGGAAGGCCGAACTTGGGGCGCTATGTACGCCTAAATCGGACAAGGCCGACTCCTCGCCCGAAGCGGAAAAAATCTTTAAGGATTTGAGACCTCTCGAACAGCGACCAGCTCTCGCCGCATCATGACAGTCAGTTTTCGGCTTTCCCTACTAAGGTGCTCGTCCGGACGAACCAGGACACAATCGCAGTAGTTCTCCCAGTGCTACCATAGCTGATATAGCGGAACGTAAGGTACCAAAACATGGGAGTTGGGCAAACCTAACTATTGACTCAAGATATGATTCGGAGCTGATGCATATAATGCTATAAGTTCGGGGGGGTGCCGCACTGTCGAAAGTGTTCGGACTTTTCGTGCTGTGTTATGGGGTAAACTGAAGCCCCTGGTGCACTGGTTGTATCAGAATGTACGAGTGCGATTTGTCGTAAATAAGCAGACAAAAGAAAAAAGGTAAAGGAATGCAATAATGAGCTAATGATGTACATTGTTCTTTAAATGATGCGTCAAAGTGTATGCATACATGTAGTGCAATAAGTAAAAGATAGGACTATTTGACATGTCCTATTCGAGGTCAAGCTACGTGTGGGTATGCAAAACAGGTATATTGATCGTTATCAGAGACCACCTGAGGATTCCCTTGTACGACAAAGCTTCTTGCTTCCTTGGTGCTTCCTACCCGTGACGGGTCCGATAATCAGACGATCGAAGAGGGCCTTCAGAGGATAGGGGCCTGAAAGGAAGAAAATGTAAAAGGTATACGGGTCCTGAAGCAGTTGAGCCGCATTGCGGGCCGTGCCATGGTCGTGCCTTCGCCTATGCCCATGGTATCTTGAGCGTGTAATTATGTACGCGTGGCGCAAATTTCGCCGCTTGACTAGGACTGGGACGGAGGCCGAATTGCTAGGCGAGCTCTAAACATGCCTGGCAATCCTCCTGCAGGGTACTCCGGACTCGCTTGAAGGTGTCCGGGGTCTTTTTCGTCGAATTGGCGGTTTGCCTCATAAGGCTGCTTTATGCTTCTGCTGCAAGGGCCGCAGTGTGCTCCTCCGTGCGGAGCGAGCGTTCTGTGTTTCCATTAACTGTTATAACCCCACGAGGTCCAGGCATTTTGAGCTTGAGGTATGCATAATGCGGTACCGCATTGAATCTAGCAAATGTGGTTCGTCCGAGCAGTGTGTGATAGCCACTGCGGAAGGGGACGATGTCGAAGATTAACTCCTTGCTTCGGAAGTTGTCCGGCGATCCGAAGACCACTTCCAGTGTGATTGAGCCCATGCAACAGGCCTCTACACCTGGGATGACACCTTTAAAGGTGGTTTTGGTGGGTTTGATCCTCGAGGGGTCTATGCCCATTTTACGCATTGTATCCTGATAGAGCAGGTTCAGGCTGCTGCCACCGTCCATAAGGACTCGAGTGAGGTGAAACCGTCGATGATGGGGTCAAGGACCAATGCGGCAGAACCGCCATGACGGATACTTGTGGGGTGGTCCCTGTGATCGAAGGTGATCGGAGAAGAAGACCATGGGTTGAACTTTGGGGCGACTGGCTCCATCGCATAGACGTCCCTCAGTGCACGCTTTCATTCCCGCTTGGGAATATGGGTTGCGTATATCATGTTTACCGTTTTCACTTGGGGAGGGAATTTCTTCTGTCCTCCTGTGTTCGGCGGCCGGGGCTCCTCCTCGTCATCGCTATGCAGCCCCATTTCCTTGTTTCCGGCATTTAACTTGCCGGCATGTTTGAACACCCAGCATTCTCTGTTGGTGTGGTTTGCCGGTTTATTGGGGGTGCCGTGAATTTGACACGAACGATCGAGTATGTGTTCCAAGCTGGACGGGCCCGGATTGCTTCTTTTGAACGGCTTTTTCCGTTGACCGGATTTAGAGCCGCTGAATCCGGCATTAACTGTCGTGTCTTCGGTGTTGTCGCCGTTGTTGCAACGCTTGTGTCTGTTGCAACGTGGCCTGCTGTTGTTATCTTTGGCATCTGAATTGCCAGGGTTTCTTGAAGTGTTGTTGCTGCGAGCCAGCCAGCTATCCTCGCCCGCACAAAAGCGGGTCATGAGTGTCGTGAGGGCTGCCATGGACTTCGGCTTTTCTTGGCCGAGGTGTCGGGCGAGCCACTCGTCGCGGATGTTATGCTTAAATGCCGCTAAGGCCTCGGCATCCGGACAGCCGACGATTTGTTTTTTTAGTTAGGAACCGAGTCCAAAATTTCCTGGCTGTTGGGTTATGTGACTCAAGTCATCGGCATCCGGTGGTCGCACATAAGTGCCCTGGAAGTTATCAAGGAATGCGTCTTCCAAGTTCTCCCAACTGCCAATGGAGTTTGTCGGCAAGCTATTCAACCAATGCCGAGCAGGTCCTTTGAGTTTTAATGGGAGGTACTTGATGGCATGTAGATCGTCACCGCGAGCCATGTGGATGTGGAGGAGGGAATATTTGATCCATACCATGGGGTCTGTTGTGCCATCGTATGATTCAAAATTCACGGGTTTAAAACCTTATGGGAATTCATGATCCATTACTTCATCAATGAAACATAGGGGGTGTGCGGCGCCTCTGTGCCGGGCTATATCACGACGCAGTTCATATGAGTCTTGTCTGCTATATTCGGCCCGGCCGGATTTGGTTTTAGTATATCCGGTGTGACGGTCGTCGTCATTCGTTGGGGCGCTCCCTCGTGATCCGTAGACTGATCTTGTATGTCCTGCTTTGTTTTCCAATACTTCTCGCAGGTCCTGCGTGTTGCCCCGGGCCTTGGTGTTTTTGTTTAACTGGCGACGAGGTGCGGGCTGGACTTCGGGCTGATACGCCGCTTTGTCTCGGCCATGATGTGGCTGGTCAGCCGCATCGTACGCTGGTAGTGTAGGCTTTAATGCTTCCTCCTTGAGTTGGGGTAGAAACCTGCGCTTTGGGTAACTTTTGGTTGGGCGCTTGAGTTCGTATTCCTCGGCTGCCAGCACTTCTGTCCATCTATCCGCTAGCAGATCTTGATCAGCTTGAAGCTGTTGTTGCTTTTTCTTCAGGCTTTTTGCTGTGGCTATAAGCCGACGCTTGAAGCGCTCTTGCTTGATGGGATCCTCAGGCACGATAAATTCTTCGTCGTCGAGGCTCACCTCATCATCGAAGAGAGGCATGTAATTGTCATCCTCTGATTCTCCATCTGCCGCTTGTTCCTTAGGGCTAGCTTGCCCATCCTCCCGCTCTAAGCCTGGCTGGAGGGGATTGTCTTTGGCACTGTCTGCAGCGTTATTGTCTCTTGTGCCGGTATCGCTGCTTTTGCTATGGCGGGGCTTAGAGCGGCGCCGATGACGCCGGTGCTTGGATTGCTTCTCGAGGGGATTATCCTCCATTGCCTTATTGCCATCGCTTTCTTTGGGGGTGTCCACCATCTATATATCATATGATGAGTTGGCTGTCCAGCGCCCTGCGGGCGATGGTTCCTGTTCTTCTCCTACATCGTCGTCCATACCGTCGATGTCTTCGAAGCCGAAATCAAGCATGTCGGTTAAGTCGTCGAAAGTGGCTATTAAGTGGGTGGTGGGTGGGGGACGAATTTCTTCGTCGTCTGCTTCCCACTCGAGCCGGACGTAGTTCGGCCAAGGGTCTCCTGACAAGGAGAGAGACCTCAATGAATTTAGCACGTCGCCCAAGGGCGAGTGCTAAAAGATATCCGCGGAGGTAAACTCCATGATCGGTGCCCAATCAGATTCGATAGGCACAGACGCAGGCAGTTCGGAGCCTATGGCCGGGGACGAATCCAATGGTTCGGCGATGCAGGTCTCATAGGAAGTGAAGTCAGTATTTGGCTCTATCGCCGCTGGGTGTGCGACCTCCATGGAGGGGTCCATCCACCCGTCCTTGGACAGCACGATCTGCTCCAGATTGAGGGCCGGAATAGCCATAGGTGTAATCTCCCGAACACCGTCCGGCGGCAGAGCTAAGTCATACTCATCGTGACTGTGCGGTGCACCTGACACGGGCTCGAATCCGTCGAAGATCAAGTCTCCGCGGATGTCGGCAGTATAGTTTAAGTTTCCAAACCTGACCTAGCGGCCAGGGGCGTAGCTCTCGATCTGCTCCAGATGGCCAAGCGAGTTGGCCCGCAGTGCGAAGCCGCCGAATACGAAGATCTGTCCGGGGGGAAAAACCTCACCCTGGATCGCATAGTTGCGGATGATCGAAGGAGCCACCAAACCTTATGGTGACGACACAGTGGAACTCTCAATGAAAGCACCAATGTCGGTGTCAAAATCGGCGGATCTTGGGTAGGGGGTCCCGAACTGTGCATCTAAGGTGGATGGTAAAAGGAGGCGGGGGACATAATGTTTACCCAGGTTCGGGCCCACTTGATGGAGGTAATACCCTACGTCCTGCTTGATTGATCTTGATGATATGAGTATTACAAGAGTTGATCTACCACAAGATCGTAGAGGCTAAACCCTAGAAGCTAGCCTATGATTATGATTGTTGTTGTCCTACGGACTAAACCCTACGGTTTATATAGACACCGGAGGGGGCTAGGGTTACACAGAGTCGGTTACAAGGGAGGTGATCTACATATCTGAATTGCCAAGCTTGCCTTCCACGCAAAGGAGAGTCCCACCCGGACACGGGACGAAGTCTTCAATCTTGTATCTTCATAGTCCAATAGTCCGGCCAAAGTATATAGTCCTGCTGTCCGAGGACCCCCTAATCCAGGACTCCCTCAGTCGCCGCGTGTTTCCGAGGCCGCCCACAGCCTTTCTTGGGCGGCGGCGATCTTGGCCCCTCCTTGGGGGCCTTCCCCTTCTCCGCCATGGAAAACCTCCTCACTAGCGCCATGGGTGTTTCGACAAGACGACGGGACAAGAAGGAAGAAGGAGGAGCAAGCAGCGAGAAGACAGAGATAAGCAGGGGGCTCCGCACCCTCCATTTATAGCCAGAGGGAGGCCAACCGCCGGCGTCCGACGATCCCCAGTAATGATGATCTTTTTTGCATGCAGCGGGCTATTGTCAAGTCGAACGGTTGCCGAGGCAGCATGGGGAAGCGCAGGCGCCCACGTCCCATCAAGCACCACGCGTTGACCCGGTCCGCAGGCAATTGGGGCCCGCGGTGCTTCGCCCTTGCCCTTTTGCTTCGCCTCAAAGCCTTGGGCCCGGGGGCTATTGTCGCCGTCCTGGGAACCAGGGTACCCAGACTTGCCTACCTGCGGCCCGCGGTGTGGCTCCATCAACGACTTGGTACGACCCATCTTCAGCATCGACAAGACAAGACCCTCGCGAGGGGCCAAGCCTCGCAAGGCGGGCGACGCCAAGACCTCTAGAGGGAGCGGCCTCCCTAGGCTGGCTCCTAAGGAGCGGAGATTCCTATGCAGGTGCTCACCTCATGAGGTTGAGGTGACAAAAGCCATGATGACCAAGGCCAGGCGGGCGCAGAGCAGCAGGTTTCCTCTTCGGTGCTAAAGAGGCAAGCGCGGGCGCGGAGTCCCGAGGAATCTGCCAAAGGTTTCCATTCCCGTGCTACAAGACCAAGACCGCTAGGAAGACAGGACGAAGGTCATCGCCGAGCCGATCATGGCATCACGAGCAGAGGCTTTGCAGTCGAAGACCGCCTTTCGTCAGGATAGGATGTACTTTCTGTCCCCCTTCAAACTTGGCTGTTGTGGAATCCCTTCCCGCCTACATTTTGGGGGAAGAGGACCGAGGCATCTCTCTATATAGGTTAGCCACCACCATAGAAGGGATCGGACCCCCCGAACCCTCATTGGCTCACACCAACACAGGAACTGACCTCCTGGGGTTGTTCTTCCTCTGTACTAGTTCATCCTCGGCCCTCACGAGGCCAATCCACCCCAAAGCAGGAGTAGGGTCTTACACTGCAAGGTGGCCCGAACCTGGGTAAACTACCATGTCCCTTTCCTTTCCCGTCCATTGAGCTAGGCTGTGAGAGCGACTAGTTGGTAGGCTGAAGAGATTGAGTTCTTCGCATGCACCCCAGAGTTCGAACCTTTCTTGGGTCTGCGGAGCCCTGAATCCGACACACACTTTATTGATAATCAAAGCACAAAAACATCATTTATGAGTACATGAACAATTAAAGCTAGGAGGTAGATCTATCTAATTACAAGGATTCTCATCCTAGAAACACTTTCTAGCAAGTTTGTGTGCCACACCATTAGCTCCATGAGGAACATGTAGAAACTCCACCTTCTCGACAACTCCCACGATCCCCATACACCGAGCATATATTGCCGCTGCATGATCATATTGTTGTTGCCCCGAGCAAGCATCAGTTAAATCAATGCCATCCAACCCCACAATGACATAATTACATGCACAATTAAGGGCTAGAGCAAGGCCATGCTGTATGGCTAGAGCCTTCAGTGCCGCAACAACTGAAACATGTCGTACAAAAGAAGTGGAGGAGGCAAGAAAATTACATAGCAAGTCGACTCCTACCCCTCCTTTACCAACCTCAGGATGATAAGATGCATCTACATTAACTTTCACCAAAACGGAGCAGGGTTTAGACAATGGTACCTGCTGATTCCCGATCGGGAGTGAGATGGCTTTAGAAGAGTTTTTTTGTAATAGCCACTAATCATTTACTAACTGACGAAATGCTTTCTCCACAAGTCGCTTGTCTTCGGAACCACCATAAGCACCAGCATGACGTCTTGATAACTTAATGTAGACCCAACTCAAGTAAATATATCATAGGATTGTCAAGACCCGACAAAATAATCTTCATCACCACTGTCACTAAAATGTGCCCATGCATGCCCAACTTTTTGCAACCATCCAAACGATACTCAAAATTTACCATTTGAATCAATTATCTGCATTGATTTGGTCAATTGATTGCTGATCATGGTACTCCGGTTGCCTATTCTAACCTATAAGGTTGCTAGCCAACTTGGCTCCACGGTGATCCCCTGATTTGCTGCCTTCTTGGCCATTAGATCGTCCTCGTTTTGCGTCTGAGCCATCAGATCTTCACCTCCTGGTAAATCTTGTTTTCACCTGCGGTTGTTTTTCCTGCCCAATGACGGGTGGGCTCGTCTCGCCCTCTTATTGGCTGGGTCGGCCGCGCTGTTGTGCGAGAGGGATTCGCGAGTCAGCCCCGCGTGCACCGCACCCTGTCTCGTCTCAAGTGGCGCAGGATCCCAGCCCCACGGCCCCACCACACAAACCCTAGCCTCCCATGCCCTGCAGTGCCGCACTCCATCCTCCTCATCCGTCCTTCCTCGTCAGCCGCCGCCGCCGCTATTCCGCCTCGCTCCTCTTTGTCCGACGACCATGATGTACTTCTTGTCCCCCTTCAAACTTGGTTGTTGTGGAATCCCTTCCCACCTACATTTTGGGGGAAAGGACCGAGGCATCTCTCTATATAGGTTAGCCACCACCATAGAAGGGATCGGCCCCCCGAACCCTCATTGGCTCACACCAACACAAGAACTGACCTCCTGGGGTTGTTCTTCCTCTGTACTAGTTCATCCTCAGCCCTCGTGAGGCCAATCCACCCCAAAGCAGGAGTAGTGTCTTACACCGCAAGGTGGCCCGAACCTGGGTAAACTGCCGTGTCCCTTTCCTTTCCCATCCATTCAGCTAGGATGTGAGAGCGACGAGTTTGTAGGCTAGAGAGATTGAGTTCTTCGCACGCACCCCAGAGTTCAAACCTTTCTTGGGTCTGCAGAGCCCTTAATCCAACACACACTTTATTTATAATCAAAGTGTCGGGGGTTGGGTGCGACATATGCCAATGGATGGCTTATCATGGTGGGAGTGAGTAGAACGTCGCCGGTGCCCGGAAGCGGGATGAGGCATAGACATGTATGCCGGCGAACTTTACCCAGGTTCGGGGCTCTCCTAGGAGATAACACCCCTAATCCTGCTCTGCGGGGTCTCCGCATGATCACTACGGCACGAGTGAGTACAATGGTGCTCCTCGAGCTGTATGCGAGAGGTGGGAGAAGGCAAGGCTTTCTCTCTCCTTCCTCTAGGTATGATTCTAATTCTAATGGGATGGGAACCCTTTGCATGGGTGCCCTGGGGGGTTTATATAGGCCTACCCCCCAGGGGTACAATAGTAATCCGGCCAGGCGTAGGGCCTGACTATCAGTCTCTCTGGCCGCCGGCTTCTCCGCCGACTGCTGGGGCCCGTCGCCTGGTGGGCCCTGCCAACTGGTCTGGTATGGAGCTGACAGGCCGCCTCCGCCGCTCGCGGGTCCTGCCTGCTGTGGATTACTGTAGTCGTGTTGATAATGACGTGTGCTCGGTCGGGGAGGCGTGGCTACAGTCCCGCCGCTTGGTGGGAGATCACTGTAGCCACTCTGCATCTTATCTGGTTGATGGTGCGTGGGGCCTTGAGGAAGGACCGGGCCCGCTGTTGGGAGCCGGCCTACCTCGGGTCCGACTGGTGTGGCTCCCACTACCCTCCGGGCTCTCGCTGACCGGTAGGGCCCGCCGTCCTTGGGCCGTACCGACAGGCAGTCGTGGGAGTAGGGCTTGGCTTGTTGGGAGTGGCGTCAAGGGCGAAGTGGCAACAGTGCCGCGCCGGGCCAAGATCTCCGCTAGTACGAGGCACTGTGGCCACGCCCGCTCCTGGATTCGTGGGGGGATGGGCTACACTGTTGTCTCACCCTATCCTGTCTTATTTAATGGGGGTGCAGACTTTGAGGGCACCGTGGGCCGACTGCTGGGAGCCGGCCTCTCTGGAGGCCACCTGCCAGGAGTCGGCATGTCTTGGTGCCGCCTTCCTGAGCATGGCCGCCTTCTAGCAGTCGGCAGTCCAGCCAGTCGGCCACCAGAAGGCGGCGCTTCACCTCGACGCCTTGAGGGGCGCAGCCGGCCCGATGTCTTGAAAGGTTCTGGGACTTGGGTTAGGCTACCCGTGGCCCATTACTCCGACGGTAGTCCCTGAAGCTGGTGAGGCGTCGCGGTCGATGCGCCAAGGAGCCTCAACAGTTTCCTCCTCCGGGTGCTCTGAAAGAAACCTCGTCCGACTCCTGGAATTTTGAATGCATCAGCGGGAACCAGATGGCGTGCTGGCTAAGCCTCTCGATCAGCCGCCTGTTGTGGGCACGCCACGTGGTGCCAGCCGGCCGGGGCAGCCTGTGAGCCCACGTGTGTGATGGGACGCCTCGGCAGGCCGAGCCCACCACTACCGGGCCTCGGCACGCGAGCGGATCCGCTGCGGCCGAGGCAGGCGGTTTCGCTCGCCCGTGGAGTTACTGCATGCAGTAACTTTGCGCGATAAAGGTGGGGATGTGGGGTCGTGGGCACAATTGATCCCACGATCCCGCGCCCGCCCCCTTGGCTTCATAGCCCGCAGGCTATAAGTAGGGGAGGAGAGGGAGCGGCAGAGCTCGCGCGCCCCTCTACCCCGCCCCTGCCTCCTTCTTCTTCCTTCGCCGCAGTGCCCCCCGAGCTATGCCGAAGTGCTGCTGCGGTTCGTCTCCGTCGAGCCCGTTCGCCCGAGCCTCCTTGCTCCACCCACTCTCATCTCCCTCGCCGCACCCTTCTTCGTCGAGCTCTCCATGGCGTGTGAGCGAGGAGGGGACTGGGACGGATCCAACGTCAACGAGGATCACATAACCTTCCTCCGCGAGACGCGACGTCTCCCCGGCGCAGATCAGGTGAAGGCACGCGTGCCGCCGGAGGGAGAGATCTCGCTGGCGCCGGGTGAGAGCGAGCGGGTCGTCTTCCGCTCGCACTTCATCCGGGGCTTCGGCCTGCCGACGAGCGACTTCCTCTGCTCAGTCCTCGAGTTCTACCACCTTCAGCCTCATCATATCACGCCCAACACCGTGATGCTCCTGGCCACCTTTGTCACGATGTGCGAAGGGTACCTCGGCGTTCTCCCCACCATCGAGTTGTGGGGAGCTTTCTTCTACACCAAACTGGGCACCTCCGTCTGGGAGGTGGCTGCCCAGTGCGGTGTCTTCGTTGCAGTCCACCAACCGTTGCCGCAAAACGTCTTCCCCATCATCAAGCTGCCGCAGTCGGTCAAGATGTGGCAGCAATCCTACTTCTACGTGGAGAACATAGACCCGGCTGCCGACTTCCTCAACCTGCCGGCATACGAAGCCGGCCCGCCTGCCGAGCCTCGGGCTAGCTGGGGCTACAAGCCGAAGCCGGTGTCGGCAGACAGCGCCGCCGCCATCCAATGGCTTTGGGAGCTGATCAACACCGAAGGCCTTAGGGCGCCTGACTTGCTGGTCACCTTCATCGAGCGCCGGATTCTCCCGCTCCAACGCCGGCCGCACCTGATCAGTCGGATGAGCGGGCACCGCGACCCATGCCGGCTGAGCACCAAGGAGATGATGGCTGCAGAAGTCACAAACTTAGTGAACATGATCTCCGGCCTCAAGCTGGAGGGGTCTTGGAGTTTCGGCAAGCGGCCATATACCCGCGCCGACCCGCCGCCTGCGGTAAGTTTGTCGATTCTCTCTCTCTAATACTTGCCCTAGTCTTGATTTTGATCTTGATCAGCCGGCCTTCCGTTGTCTGAAATAGATCTACATGTCGAACACGACGGCCGCCCTCATAGGGGCGGGTGGTGACTACCAGCCGGACCGGGCGGTGAGCAATGTGGACGACCCCGACTTGGGGGCGGCCGCCCTGGAGGACACCGCGACAGGCGGTGTCTACAAAGCAGGCGGCTCCGAAGAAGTCGGCATTGAGTCCTGGCCTAATGACGATGAAGACGAAGAAGAGCCGTGCCCCGCGCGAGGTGCTGGCAAGGCTGACGTAGGCCCCTCCGGCGAGCCGACTGCCCGAAGCAGTGCGCGCAAGCGTAAGCAAGGTACCACCTTGTTCGGCAGCGCGCCGAAGAAGCCCAAGAATCTGAACGCCGTGACCAAGCGGAAGGAGGCCGCGGCGAAGGCGACCAAGTACCAGAAGCTCCCCAAGGCGCCCCCTATGGTGTCAGCGTAAGTTTCTTTCCTTTGTGCTTTCCTTCTCATTGAATATTTCTGAACTTCCTTTGCTTTATTTTCTTGATTTTAGGGCTCCGCTCTCTCTCTCGAGAAGTCAGCCTCCGGCTCCATCGTGAGGTCGGCGGAGACCTCCTCCACTACCCGGCGGATCGATCCGGCCGCCGACCTCTGGGAGGCGACGGAGCGGAACGCGCGGGGGGCGCGCGAGGAGCGGGAAGCCGCCCACCTGAAGAAGGTGGAAGCTGACAAGGCGGAGGCCGCCGCCCTGAAGAAGCTGGCGGAGGCCGAGGCCGCCGACGCGGCGAAGAAGCATGCTGAAGAAGCCGCACATCGCCAGTCGACGGTGTTTGTTGTCCCTCTGAACTCTGCGCCGCCGCCACCGAAGTTCGTGGCGCAGACTGGGGAAGCCGGCGGCGAGCACCCTACTATGGAAAGGGATGGTGGCGACGTCGCCATGCCAAACGTCATCGTGCCCCCGCCACCTCCTTCTAAGGAGGCGCGAGACAAGCAGGCGGTCAACCCACCAGCACCACCAGCCGGGAACGAGATGGTGACGGGCCCGACTCCGGGGTCCGCACACCCCTACGCCGCCGGCCCGCGAAGGCGGCATCGGCGCCACGCCCGCTGGAGGCCGGCACCGCAAGCTCCTCGACTCCATACACCGAGGCGACCAGCGTCATGTTGGGGATCGTAGCAGAAATTCAAAATTTTCTACGCATCACCAAGATCAATCTATGGAGTCATCTAGCAACGAGAGAGGGATAGGAGTGCATCTACATACCCTTGTAGATCGCGAGTGGAAGTGTTCAAGAGAACGGGGTTGATGGAGTCATACTCGACGTGATCCAAATCACCGATGATCCTAGCGCCGAACGGACGGCACCTCCGCGTTCAACACACGTATGGAGCGGAGACGTCTCCCGCGCCTTGATCCGGCAAGGAGGAGGGAGAGGTTGAGGAAGAGAGCTCCAATAGCAGCACGACGGCGTGGTGGTGGTGGAGCGGCAGTACTCCGACAGGGCTTCGCCAAGCTCTTAACGAAGGAGGAGAGGTGTTGGGGAGGGGAGGGGCTGCGCCTTTGATGTGGTATGCAGCCCTCCCCTTGCCCCTCTATTTATAGGGGTGGAGGAGGGGGGTCGGCCCCCTCTAGATGAGATCTAGAGGGAGGGCGGCGGCCAAGGGGGTGGCTTGCCCCCCAAGCAAGGGGGGCGCCCCCTCTAGGGTTTCCCCCCCAACCCTAGGCGCATGGGCCTAAGGGGGGGTGCGCCCAGCCCACTTGGGGCTGGTTCCCTTTCCTCTATGGCCCATGAGGCCCTCCGAGAGAGGTGGCCCCTCCCGGTGGACCCCCGGAACCCCTCCGGTGGCCCCGGTACAATACTGATATGCCATCGAACCTTTCCGGTGACCGTATGACAACTTCCTATATATAAATCTTTACCTCTATACCATTCTGGAACTCCTCGTGACGTCCGGGATCTCATCCGGGACTCCGAACAACATTCGGTAATCACATACAAGTCTTCCTAATAACCCTAGCATCATCGAACCTTAAGTGTGTGGACCCTACGGGTTCGGGAACCATGCAGACATGACCGAGACAACTCTCCAGCCAATAACCAACAGCGGGATCTGGATACCCATGCTGGCTCCCACATGTTCCACGATGATCTCATCGGATGAACCACGATGTCGAGGATTCAAGCAATCCCGTATACAATTCCCTTTGTCAATCGGTACGTTACTTGCCCGAGATTCGATCGTCGGTATCCCAATACCTCGTTCAATCTCGTTACCGGCAAGTCACTTTACTTATTCCGTAACACATCATCCCATGACCAACCCTTAGTCACATTGAGCTCATTACGATGATGCCTTACCAAGTGGGCCCAGAGATACCTCTCCGTCATACGGAGTGACAAATCCCAGTCTCGATTCGTGCCAACCCAACAGACACTTTCGGAGATACCCATAGTGCACCTTTATAGTCACCCAGTTACGTTGTGACGTTTGGCACACCCAAAGTATTCCTACAGCATCCGGGAGTTGCACAATCTCATGGTCTAAGGAAAAGATATTTGACATTAGAAAAGCTTTAGCAGACGAACTACACGATCTTGCGCTATGCTTAGGATTGGGTCTTGTCCATCACATCATTCTCCTAATGATGTGATCCCGTTATCAATGACATCCAATGTCCATGGTCAGGAAACCGTAACCATCTATTGATCAACGAGCTAGTCAACTAGAGGCTCACTAGGGACATGTTGTGGTCTATGTATTTAGACATGTATTACGATTTCCAGATAACACAATTATAGCATGAACAATAGACAATTATTATGAACAAGGAAATATAATAATAACCATTTTATTATTGCCTCTAGGGCATATTTCCAACACGCCGCGCCCGTTGGGTGGGTGCGAGGCGGAACGGGCCCTCTGAACCAGGCGATTCTGGACGTTCAAGCAAAACTCCGCGCCGAGGTCGACGCTCTCAAGCTCTGCAACAAGACTTTCCTGGAGTCGCGAGAGGCCATCCGGGTACACTTCTTGCTTCTTTGCTCTTGATTCTTGTACTTCTTCATGGGGGCGCGCTGGCGCACCCACTGGGTGTAGTCCCCTAGTTTCGGGCCGGCTACTGAGCAGGCGGCTCGGAACTCTAATTGGCGAGCTCCAAGTACTAAATATCTTTGCTACAGGATTATCATAACCTCCGTGCGGCTGCCTTCAACTCCAAGGTCCTGGAGTCAGATCAACATGCTGCCGACTTGTCGGAGAGCCGGAGTAAGTCTCCTTCTTCCTCTGTGGGAGCGCGCTGGTGCACCCGCGTGCTGTAGTCCCCGAGATTCGGGCCGACTGCTGAGCAATCGGGCCGGATCTTCCTGGCGACTTCACCTTTCTTTTGCTGACTGCTGTCGTCTCTTTCTCTTTTCACTTTTTGCAGAAGCCAATGTTGTTCTTCAACGGCAACTGGGCGAAGCCAACACCGCGCTTCGTGCCAAGGAGGTGGACTGCAGCAAGCTGGCTGAAGAGCGCGACCGTCTTGTCACGCAGCCAGCGGAACAGAAGGAGCTCCTCAAGAAGGCCCAGGAGGAGGCGGAGGTCGGGGAGACCAGACTCCTCGCTGAATTTGCGGTCGAGCGCTCCGCCTGGACCGACAAGGAAATGGAGCTGACTTCTGGCTTTCACGCGATCGAGGACATAGTCGATGGTGAGCTTCCCTCTTTTTCCTTCTTTGAACTGCCGGCTTGTTGGTTGAGCCGGCTTCTCGTTTTTAACTTTGGATTTTTGCTTTCTGTTTTGGCAGACTTCTTCCCTGGCCACTCGGACGCCGCCAACCAGGCCATCGAAGCTGATCGCGAAGGACAGAGGGCGGACGGTGCGCAGATCGCTGCCAACGCCCCCCGGACCCTTAACAAGCAGATCCTGAGCATCAAGGCCCGTCTTCGGCCAGCCCACCGGATGCTGCACCAGCTTCAGCGTGTTGGCACCCAGGTGATCGCCTCCCTGTGGCCCGACATGCCGGCACCGTGCACTCCTAGTCGGACTGCCGATTGGCTGGAGGTGGTGGCCGGCCGTCTTAAGGCCTGGAAGGGATCCTCGGCCCGGGCTGGAGCGCGCTGGGCCTTGGAGTTTGTCAAGGCGTGGTATCCTGGGCTGAGCCTAGCCCAGCTAGCCACGTTCCAGTTGGAGGCTCAGGAGGAGTTGGCAGGTGCGGAAGATGAACTCATCAAGCGCGCGGCGTCAATCGCCGAGTACACCGACACCAGCATCTTCGTCCTGGAGCGGGTTGAGGACGACACCGAGGCGCCGCCGGAATGGTTCGGGCTGAACCCGGAGATGATTGACTCCAGCGGCGAGGAAGAGGGCGAGACAGAGGAGGAAGGCGAAGAAGAGGCGCTAGAGGTCGGAGCGGGCGGCCAGTCCCAGCCCGACCGTGCTTCAAGCAATGAGCCACGCCCAACCGAGCCGACTGTCGCCGGGGGCGACCAGGCGGAGACTGACCAGCCGGCCGCTCCACCAACCGCCACCGCCAATTCCTCCGCTCCACCGAACCCTTCTGCCACTTCCTAGGCCGCTAGTTTATCTTTGTTTCACCTGTCTATCAGTCTCGATAAACTTGTTAATTTTGCACAATTCCACCCGCGGGGTGTATCTTAAACTTGTGTTTTGAAGATCGGCCAAGGGCCTTTGTTATGTAAATATTATTCTGAGTTCTATCTTTTCTTGCTTGCTGCTCTTTGGCTTTTTCCTTTGCCGCCTTCCCTTGGTTGTCGTCTTGCCAGCCGAACAGCCCTCTACGAACTGTGGCTGGGTCAAGTACTTAGCTACTTCCGAGGAGGCAAGTACTTAGCCGTTTTTAGAGCATTCTAGCAAGTTAAGTAGAAGCCGGCAAGCCGGCTGCTCAACAGTCGGTCGTAGGAGGCGGGAAACCGGCTCGAACTATGCACGTGCTTTGTGTCCTTAGTCATTTTTCATGTGGACACCCTTTCTGCCTTGCTCCTGCCCACCAGACAGTCGCTCTATGAGATGTGGCTTCTGGCAGGAGACGGCTTAAGTGCCAACACATTACTTGTCCGGCTGCAGGAAGCACTTCATAGTACAAGACGGCAAGTCCCCGGGCCGACTAGTCGGACCCGGTGCCAAGCGGTATAAAGAAAATGGCATACTCATAGGCATAATTCTTATCATATAGATAAAAGAGGGCAGTCCCCGAGCTCTTCTCGGGGGACTCGGAGTCTTCGTACTTTAATACAAAACGTAGCATGGTACATACTACATCAACTGTAAAATCTTTGAAGGAGATTTGCATTCCATGGCCGCTCCGTCTCCTTGTCGGAGTCGTCCCTCTTGCGTGCTCGAGGCTTCTGAGCGTCGATCGGGTAGTAGGAGTCGTTGCCTAACACCTTGCTGATGATGAAGGGGCCTTCCCAAGGCGCCAAGAGTTTGTGCTGGCCGGCTGTTCGATGGATCATCCGAAGCACAAGGTCTCCTTCTTGGAAAGATCTCGGCTTGACCTTCCGCTTGTAGTACCGGCGCAGGCTCTGCTGGTAGATGCCGGACCGGCTGAGTGCCGGCAGCCGGCCCTCTTCCAGCAGATCGACGCTGTCTTGACGAGCTTCTTCCGCCTCCTCCTCGGTGTACATGGTGACTCGAGGGGAGTCAAATTCTATGTCCATTGGGATGACGGCTTCGTCACCATAGACGAGAAAGAAAGGCGTGAAGCCAGATGACTTGTTCGGGGTTGTGCGCAGACTCCAAAGGACGGCCGGCAGCTCGTCGAGCCAGCAACCGGCCGACCGTTCCAAAGGCTCGACCAGTCGGGGCTTGATGCCGGACAAAATAAGGTCGTTTGCCCGCTCCACTTGGTCGTTTGACTGCAGATGGGCAACGGACGCTAGGTCCAGTCGGATGCCCTGCATCGCGCAGAAATGGGCCAAGGCACCTTTGGCGAAATTCGTGCCATTGTCGGTGATGATGCTGTGTGGTATGCCGTACCGGACGGTGATGTCAGAGATGAAAGTCACGACAGTCGGACCATTCAATTTTTTGATTGGCTTTGCTTCTATCCACTTGGTGAACTTGTCTACCGCGACAAGCAGATGAGTTAGGCCACCTCTTGCTATCTTGAATGGTCCCGCCATATCCAGGCCCCAGACGGCAAAGGGCCAGGCTATAGGAATAGTCTTGAGTGCAGAAGCCGGCTGATGAGGCTTTGTCGGCTGATGAGGCTTTGTACTAAACTTCTGGCACCCTTTGCATTTCTGGACCAAGCTCTTGGCGTCTTCCAGGGCAATTGGCCAGAAAAAACCATGGCGGAAAGCCTTGGCGACAAGTGCCCTTGAAGCCGCATGGTGGCCACATTCGCCTTGATGGATGTCTTTGAGGATTGCTTGGCCTTACTCCGGCTCGACGCAGCGCTGGTAGACGCCGGTGACACAGCGCCTCACAAGCTCTCTGTTGTCTATGGTGTATGCTACTGCCCGGCGTTGCACTTGCCTGGCTGAGATCTCATCAGTCGGCAACTCTTTGTTTACCAGGAAGTTGAGGATAGGCTGGGCCCAGGAAGGTGCTGTGATTTCTTTGACCGTCAGGACCGCAACTTGGACGAGGGCGGTTGGGCCGGGAGGCGGCAGGTTGGAGTCGGCTACCGCTTGCTGGATCGATGAAGTCTTCGGACCGACTGCCGCAGTCCCCGGGCCGGGCTCTGAAGTCCCCGGACTGACCGCTGTAGTCCCCGGGCCGGGCTCTGGAATCCCTGGGCCGGGTGCGACTGTCGCGGTCCTCGGGCCGCCTACCAGAATTCCCGTGCCGACTGCTGGAGCTCTAGAGTCGGATCCGACTGCTTCGGGAAGAGCCGACACAAAGATAGAATCCGACTCTGGTGATGGCTTGACAGACGGCTTGAGGAGGCGTTGTAGGGCGACGCTGGTTGGTATTGCTTGACGGGTGGAGCCGATTCGCGCCAAGGCGTCTGCTTGCTCATTGTCGTTTCTTGGCACATGGAGAAACTCGCACCCATCAAAATACCCACTGAGTTGTTGTACGAGGAAATGATAGCTCGCCATGTTTGCGTCCTTGGCGTCCCAGTCGCCTGACGACTGCTGGACCACCAAGTCGGAGTCACCATAGCACAGGATCCGGCGAATGCTGAGTTCTTTAGCAAGCCGGAGCCCGTGAATGAGTGCCTCATATTCAGCGACGTTGTTGGAAGCAGTAAAATGGATTTGCAGCACATATCTGAGCTTGTCGCCTTTGAGAGAGGTGAGGACGATGCCAGCTCCCAAACCGGTGCATCTTGGAACCATCAAAGTGCATCCGCCAATGGGTGGAGTCCGCCGCCGGTGGCAGGTACTGGGTCTCAGCCCAGTCGACGAGGAAGTCGGCCGGCGCCTGTGACTTGATGGCGGTGCGAGGCTGGTAGTAAATGGTGTAGGGGGGCAAATCTATGGCCCATTTGGCCACTCGGCCGGAGGCATCTCGGCTTCCAATGATCTCGGCTAGCGAAGCAGTGCAAATAACAGTGATTGGGTACTCTTGAAAGTACGGCTTCAATTTTTTGGCGGCAAAGTGCACGCCGTAGCACATCTTCTGATAGTGGGGGTAGTTTTGCTTGGAGGCTGACATCACTTCACTCAAGCAATACACCGGTCTCTGGACTGGTAGTGCCTTGCCTTCCTCCTTGCGTTCTACCACTATGACTGTGCTGACCACCCAGCTGGTGGCGGCGATGTAGAGGAGCATGGGCTCCTTAGGAGTCGATGCCGCCAGGATAGGCGGAGTAGTCAGCATCTTCTCTAGCTGGTAAAAAGCTTCATCTGCCTTGTCGTTCCACTTAAAAAAAGTGGCCTTCTTCATGAGCTGGTATAGGGGAAGAGCCATCTCTCCCAGCCGACTGATGAAATGGCTGATGGACGCCAAACAGCCGGTGAACTTCTGCACATCCAGCAGTCGGGTGGGTACTTCCATCCTCTCGATGGCCTTGATCTTCACAGGGTTGCACTCTATGTCGCGCTCTGAGACCAGGAATCCAAGAAGCTGGCCAGCTGGTACTCCGAAGACGCATTTCTCTGGGTTAAGTTTGATCTGAAACTGGCATAGGTTCTCAAAGGTCTCTTTGAGGTCTTCTAGCAGCGTTCCGTGCTTCTTCGTCTTCACCACGACATCATCCACGTAAGCATGGGCGTTTCTACTGAGTTGTTTGAGGAGGCACTTCTACATGCAACATTGAAACGTGGCGCCGGCATTCCTCAAGCCGAACGTCATGGTTAAGTAGCAGAAGGCTCCAAATGGCATGATGAAGGCGGTCTTCAGCCGATCGGCCAGGTTCAGCTTGATCTGGTGATACCCTGAGTATGCATCCAAGAAACTCAACAGCTCGCATCCGGCTGTGGAGTCTATCACCTGATCAATTCTCGGCAAAGCAAATGGGTCTTTGGGGCAGGCTTTGTTGAGGCTGGTGTAATCAATACACATGCGCCACTACTTGTTTTTCTTCAACACAAGGACTGGGTTGGCCAGCCATTCTGGAAAGAACACTTCCATGATGAAACCGGCTGTCAGCAGCCAGGTTATCTCTTCTCCGACAACTCTTCTCTTCTCCTCTGATAGGCGGCGCAAGGGCTGCCTGACTGGCTTGGCATCAGATCGAACATGTAACATGTGCTCGTCGAAATCCGTCGGAACACCCGACATGTCTTTAGGCGACCATGCAAAGATGTCTCGATTCTCACGGAGGAAATCGACGAGCTCGCCTTCCTATTTGCTGTCGAGGTTTGTACCTATGACAGCGTATTTCTCTGAGTGCTTCGGGTCCAAGGGTATCTTCTTTGTCTCCTTGGCCGGCTTGAACGAGCCCTCGGCTTCCGACTCCTTGCGGCGGGGTGGCATGTCCGGCTGCTTGCCTACCATTGCCACAACTCGGTCTAGGAGTCGCTTCTCGGCCGCGATCACAAGGGGCTCGGCCAGCCGACTGCTCTCAGCCGCACAAGCGCACGACTTCTTGTAGTCCCCAACTATGGTCAGAATTCCCTTAGAACTCGGCATTTTCATCTTGAGGTAAGCGTAATGGGGGACCGCCATGAACTTGGCCAGTGCAGGTCGGCCAAGTAGTGCATGGTATGGGCTCTCGAGGTCCACCACCTCGAACCAGACTGGCTCTCGTCGGAAGTGATCCTTGTCTCCGAAGAGGACATCTATCTGGATCTTGCCGATTGGTGAGCAGGAAAGGCCAGGAACTATGCCATGAAATACAGTCCGACTGAACTGAAGCTACCTCTGTCTGATTCCCAACTTCTCCATGGTATCTTTGTACATAATATTGATGCTGCTGCCGCCATCTATCAGAACTCGGGAAAACCGAGCAACTCGCCTATCAGTGGCAAAGGTGGCATCCAGAACCAGGGCGTAGGAGCCGGGATTGGGCATCACATCCGGGTGGTCGGCTCTGCTCCAATTGATGGGCTTCTCGGACCAATGCATGAACTCGAGGGTTTCCGATGCTATCGCATTCACTTCTTGCTGTCGTTGTCGTCTGCCATGCCTATCGTCAGCCACACTGGTGAACATGACATAAGCTCCGTGCTCTTCGGGGTATTCGTCTTGTATGGCTCCGACTGGTCGAATGGCTGGCTGCTGTGGGGGAGGGGGCGGCTGCCCAGCAGGCGGAGGAGGCAGAAGGCCGTCTCCCTTGGCAATCCTGGTGAGCTAGTGGCATTTCCGAGTGGTATGATGGGACGGCTTCGCACCACTATGGAATTGCAGGGTGCGTCCAGGGTCTGTTCATATGAGAAAGTCGGCAACCAGTTGGGCTTGCCGGCCTTCCGGCGCTTGGACGGAGGCTGCCCCTCTGGCTGCTGGTCTTCGACTGTTGCCACCTGCTGGCTTGTGGGAGCCGGCTGCATGGCCTTGCGCTTGTTGTCGCTTGGTTGCTGGCGCCGACTGGTGTCGCCAGCCGGGGTTCGCGGAGCTGGAGGGGCTACTTTGCCTGACGCATCAACTTGGATTTCCGCCTTCATGGAGGAGTCAGCCGTAGCATATTTATCTGCTATGATCAGCAGCTCGTCGAGGGTCGTCGGCTCGTCGCAGAGGAGTCGGTGCTTGAGGAGGGTGCCCTCTCGTCACCTAGCGGTGAAGTACTCGATAGAATGCATCTCGTGCACGCCTTCGCAAGAGTTGCGGAGCTCGGCCCAGCACGTGAGGTATGTTGGGGAACGTTGCAGAAAACAAAAAATTTCCTACTCGTTTCACCAAGATCATCTAGGAGTTCATCTAGCAACGAGTGATTAGATGCATCTACATACCTTTGTAGATCGCGCACGGAAACGTTCAAAAGAACGGTGATGATGTAGTCGTACTCGACGTGATCCAAATCACCGATGACCAGCGCCGAACGGACGGCACCTCCGCGTTCAACACACGTACGGGACGGGAGACGTCTCCTCCTTCTTGATCCAGCAAGGGGGAAGGAGAGGTTGATGAAGATCCAGCAGCACGGCGGCGTGGTGGTGGATGCAGGGCGTCACAGCAGCAGGGCTTCGCCGAAACTACGAGGGAGAGACGTAACGGGGAAAGGTGGAGGCGCCAGGGGCTGGTGTATGAAGTCCCTCCTCTCCCCCACTATATATAGGGGTGCCAGGGGGGGCGCCGGCCCTAGTAGATGGCATCTACTAGGGGGGGCGGCGGCCAAGGGGACGTTTCCCTCCCCCCCAAGGCACCTAGGGGTGCCTTCCACCACTAGGACTCTTCCTAGGGGGAAACCCTAGGCGCATGGGCCTATAAGGGCTGGTGCCCTTGGCCCATCTAGGCCAAGGCGCACCCCCTACAGCCCATGTGGCCCCCCGGGACAGGTGGCCCCACCCGGTGGACCCCCGGGACCCTTCCGGTGGTCCCGGTACAATACCGATAACCCCGAAACTTGTCCCGATGCCCGAAATAGCACTTCCTATATATAATTCTTTACCTCCGGACCATTCCGGAACTCCTCGTGACGTCCGGGATCTCATCCGGGACTCCGAACAACATTCGGGTTTCTGCATATACATATCTTCATAACCCTAGCGTCACCGAACCTTAAGTGTGTAGACCCTACGGGTTCGGGAGACAAGCAGACATGACCGAGACGACTCTCCGGTCAATAACCAACAGCGGGATCTGGATACCCATGTTGGCTCCCACATGCTCCACGATGATCTCATCGGATGAACCACGATGTTGAGGATTTAATCAATCCCGTACGCTATTCCCTTTGTCTATCGATATGTTACTTGCCCGAGATTCGATCGTCGGTATCCCAATACCTCGTTCAATCTCGTTACCGGCAAGTCACTTTACTCGTACCGTAATGCATGATCCCATGACCAGACACTTGGTCACTCTGAGCTCATTATGATGATGCATTACCGAGTGGGCCCAGTGATACCTCTCCGTCATACGGAGTGACAAATCCCAGTCTTGATCCATGTCACCCAACAGACACTTTCGGAGATACTCGTAGTCTACCTTTATAGTCACCCAGTTACGTTGTGACGTTTGGCATACCCAAAGCACTCCTACGGTATCCGGGAGTTACACGATCTCATGGTCTAAGGAAAAGATATTTTGACATTGGAAAACTCTAGCAAATGAACTATACGATCTTGTGCTATGTTTAGGATTGGGTCTTGTCCATCACATCATTCTCCTAATGATGTGATCTCGTTATCAATGACATCCAGTGTCCATAGTCAGGAAACCATTGAAGGAAATATGCCCTAGAGGCAATAATAAAGTTATTATTTATTTCCTTATAATCATGATAAATGTTTATTATTCATGCTAGAATTGTATTTACCGGAAACATAATACATGTGTGAATACATAGACAAACAGAGTGTCACTAGTATGCCTCTACTTGACTAGCTCGTTAATCAAAGATGGTTAAGTTTCCTAACCATGAACAATGAGTTGTTATTTGATTAACGAGGTCACATCATTAGTAGAATGATCTGATTGACATGACCCATTCCATTAGCTTAGCACCCGATCGTTTAGTATGTTGCTATTGCTTTCTTCATGACTTATACATGTTCCTATGACTATGAGATTATGCAACTCCCGTTTACCGGAGGAACACTTTGGGTACTACCAAACGTCACAACGTAACTGGGTGATTATAAAGGAGTACTACAGGTGTCTCCAATGGTCGATGTTGGGTTGGCGTATTTCGAGATTAGGATTTGTCACTCCGATTGTCAGAGAGGTATCTCTGGGCCCTCTCGGTAATACACATCACATAAGCCTTGCAAACATTACAACTAATATGTTAGTTGTGAGATGATGTATTACGGAACGAGTAAAGAGACTTGCCAGTAACGAGATTGAACTAGGTATTAGATACCGACGATCGAATCTCGGGCAAGTAACATACCGATGACAAAGGGAACAACGTATGTTGTTATGCGGTCTGACCGATAAAGATCTTCGTAGAATATGTAGGAGCCAATATGGGCATCCAGGTCCCGCTATTGGTTATTGACCGGAGACGTGTCTCGGTCATGTCTACATTGTTCTCGAACCCGTAGGGTCCGCACGCTTAAGGTTACGATGACAGTTATATTATGAGTTTATGCATTTTGATGTACCGAAGGTTGTTCGGAGTCCCGGATGTGATCACGGACATGACGAGGAGTCTCGAAATGGTCGAGACATAAAGATTGATATATTGGAAGTCTATGTTTGGACATCGTAAGTGTTCCGGGTGAAATCGGGATTTTACCGGGTTACCGGGAGGTTACCGGAACCCCCCGGGAGCCATATGGGCCATCATGGGCCTTAGTGGAAAGGGGAAAGGGGCAGCCCAAGGGGGCTGCGCGCCTCCCCCCTTCCCCTAGTCCTATTAGGACTAGGAGAGGTGGCCGGCCACCCCTCTCCCTCTTTCCCCCTTGGGAATCCTAGTTGGAATAGGATTGGAGGGGAGTCCTACTCCCGGTAGGAGTAGGACTCCTCCTGCGCCACCTCCTCCTGGCCGGCGCCTCCTCCCCCCTTGGCTCCTTTATATACGGAGGCAGGGGCACCTCTAAACACACAAGTTGACACAAGTTGATCCACGTGATCGATTCCTTAGCCGTGTGCGGTGCCCCCTGCCACCATATTCCTCGATAATACTGTAGCGGAGTTTAGGCGAAGCCCTGCTGCTGTAGTTCATCAAGATCGTCACCACGCCGTCGTGCTGACGAAACTCTTCCCCGACACTTTGCTGGATCGGAGTCCGGGGATCGTCATCGAGCTGAACGTGTGCTCGAACTCGGAGGTGCCGTAGTTTCGGTGCTTGATCGGTTGGATCGTGAAGACGTATGACTACTTCCTCTACGTCGTGTCATTGCTTCCGCAGTCGGTCTGCGTTGGGTACGTAGACAACACTCTCCTCTCGTTGCTATGCATCACATGATCCTGTGTGCGCGTAGGAAAATTTTTGAAATTACTACGAAACCCAACAGTGGCATCCGAGCCTGGTTATTGATGTTGATGTTATATGCACGAGTAGAACACAAGTGAGTTGTGGACGATACAAGTCATACTACCTACCAGCATGTCATATTTTGGTTCGGTGGTATTGTTGGACGAGACGACCCGGACCAACCTTACGCGTACGCTTACGCGAGACCGGTTCCCTCGACGTGCTTTGCACAGAGATGGCTTGCGGGCGACTGCCTCTCCAACTTTAGTTGAACCAAGTATGGCTACGCCCGGTCCTTGCGAAGGTTAAAACGGAGTCTATTTGACAAACTATCGTTGTGGTTTTGATGCGTAGGTGAGATTGGTTCTTACTTAAGCCCGTAGCAGCCACGTAAAACATGCAACAACAAAGTAGAGGACGTCTAACTTGTTTTTGCAGGGCATGTTGTGATGTGATATGGTCAAGGCATGATGCTGAATTTTATTGTATGAGATGATCATGTTTTGTAACCGAGTTATCGGCAACTGGCAGGAGCCATATGGTTGTCGCTTTATTGTATGCAATGCAATCGCGATGTAATGCTTTACTTTATTACTAAACGGTAGTGATAGTCGTGGAAGCATAAGATTAGCGGGATGACAACGATGCTACGATGGAGATCAAGGTGTCGCGCCGGTGACGATGGTGATCATGACGGTGCTTCGGAGATGGAGATCACAAGCACGAGATGATGATGGCCATATCATATCACTTATATTGATTGCATGTGATGTTTATCTTTTTATGCATCTTATCTTGCTTTGATTGACGGTAGCATTATAAGATGATCTCTCATTAAATTATCAAGAAGTGTTCTCCCTGAGTATGCACCGTTGCCAAAGTTCGTCGTGCCCAGACACCACGTGATGATCGGGTGTGATAAGCTCTACGTCCATCTACAACGGGTGCAAGCCAGTTTTTGCACACGCAGAATACTCAGGTTAAACTTGACAAGCCTAGCATATGCAGATATGGCCTCGGAACACGGAGACCGAAAGGTCGAGTGTGAATCATATAGTAGATATGATCAACATAACGATGTTCACCATTGAAAACTACTCCATCTCACGTGATGATCGGTTATGGTTTAGTTGATTTGGATCACGTAATCACTTAGAGGATTAGAGGGATGTCTATCTAAGTGGGAGTTCTTAAGTAATATGATTAATTGAACTTAACTTTATCATGAACTTAGTACCTGATAGTATCTTGCTTGTTTATGTTGATTGTAGATAGATGGCTCGTGCTGTTGTTCCGTTGAATTTTAATGCGTTCCTTGAGAAAGCAAAGTTGAAAGATGATGGTAGCAATTACACGGACTGGGTCCGTAACTTGAGGATTATCCTCATTGCTGCACAGAAGAATTACGTCCTGGAAGCACCGCTGGGTGCCAGGCCTGCTGCTGGAGCAACGCCAGATGTTATGAACGTCTGGCAGAGCAAAGCTGATGACTACTCGATAGTTCAGTGTGCCATGCTTTACGGCTTAGAATCGGGACTTCAACGACGTTTTGAATGTCATGGAGCATATGAGATGTTCCAGGAGTTGAAGTTAATATTTCAAGCAAATGCCCGGATTAAGAGATATGAAGTCTCCAATAAGTTCTATAGCTGCAAGATGGAGGAGAACAGTTCTGTCAGTGAGCATATACTCAAAATGTCTGGGTATAATAATCACTTGATTCAATTGGGAGTTAATCTTCCGGATGATTGCGTCATCGACAGAATTCTCCAATCACTGCCACCAAGCTACAAGAGCTTCGTAATGAACTATAATATGCAAGGGATGAACAAGACTATTCCCGAGCTCTTCGCAATGCTGAAAGCTGCGGAGGTAGAAATCAAGAAGGAGCATCAAGTGTTGATGGTTAACAAGACCACTAGTTTCAAGAAAAAGGGCAAAGGGAAGAAAAAGGGGAACTTCAAGAAGAACGGCAAACAAGTTGCTGCTCAAGAGAAGAAACCTAAGTCTGGACCTAAGCCTGAAACTGAGTGCTTCTACTGTAAGCAGACTGGTCACTGGAAGCGGAACTGCCCCAAGTATTTGGCGGATAAGAAGGATGGCAAGGTGAACAAAGGTATATGTGATATACATGTTATTGATGTGTACCTTACTAGAGCTCGCAGTAGCACCTGGGTATTTGATACTGGTTCTGTTGCTAATATTTGCAACTCGAAACAGGGACTACAGAATAAGCGGGCACTGGCAAAGGACGAGGTGACGATGCGCGTGGGAAACGGTTCCAAAGTCGATGTGATCGCAGTCGGCACGCTACCTCTACATCTACCTTCGGGATTAATATTAGACCTAAGTAATTGTTATTTGGTGCCAGCGTTGAGCATGAACATTATATCTGGATCTTGTTTAATGCGAGACGGTTATTCATTTAAATCAGAGAATAATGGTTGTTCTATTTATATGAGTAATATCTTTTATGGTCATGCACCCTTGAAGAGTGGTCTATTTTTATTGAATCTCGATAGTAGTATATTCATAATGTTGAAGCCAAAAGATGCAGAGTTGATAATGAAAGTGCAACTTATTTGTGGCACTGTCGTTTAGGTCATATCGGTATAAAGCGCATGAAAAAACTCCATACCGATGGACTTTTGGAACCACTTGATTATGAATCACTTGGTACTTGCGAACCGTGCCTCTTGGGCAAGATGACTAAAACACCGTTCTCCGGTACTATGGAGAGAGCAACAGATTTGTTGGAAATCATACATACCGATGTATGTGGCCCGATGAATATTGAGGCTCGTGGCGGATATCGTTATTTTCTCACCTTCACAGATGATTTAAGCAGATATGGGTATATTTACTTAATGAAACATAAGTCTGAAACATTTGAAAAGTTCAAAGAATTTCAGAGTGAAGTTGAAAATCATCGTAACAAGAAAATAAAGTTTCTACGATCTGATCGTGGAGGAGAATATTTGAGTTACGAGTTTGGTGTACATTTGAAAAACTGTGGAATAGTTTCGCAACTCACGCCACCCGGAACACCACAGCGTAATGGTGTGTCCGAACGTCGTAATCGTACTTTACTAGATATGGTGCGATCTATGATGTCTCTTACTGATTTACCGCTATCATTCTGGGGATATGCTTTAGAGACGGCCGCATTCACGTTAAATAGGGCACCATCAAAATCCGTTGAGACGACGCCTTATGAACTATGGTTTGGCAAGAAACCAAAGTTGTCGTTTCTTAAAGTTTGGGGCTGCGATGCTTATGTGAAAAAGCTTCAACCTGATAAGCTCGAACCCAAATCGGAGAAATGTGTCTTCATAGGATACCCAAAGGAAACTGTTGGGTACACCTTCTATCACAGATCCGAAGGCAAAACATTCGTTGCTAAGAATGGATCATTTCTAGAGAAGGAGTTTCTCTCGAAAGAAGTGAGTGGGAGGAAAGTAGAACTTGACGAGGTAACTGTACCTGCTCCCTTACTGGAAAGTAGTTCATCACAGAAAACTGTTTCAGTGACACCTACACCAGTTAGTGAGGAAGCCAATGATAATGATCATGAAACTTCAGATCAAGATACTACTGAACCGCGTAGATCAACCAGAGTAAGATCCGCACCAGAGTGGTACGGTAATCCTGTTCTGGAGGTCATGCTACTAGATCATGATGAACCTACGAACTATGAAGAAGCGATGGTGAGCCCAGATTCCGTAAAGTGGCTTGAAGCCATGAAATCTGAGATGGGATCCATGTATGAGAACAAAGTATGGACTTTGGTTGACTTGCCCAATGATCGGCAAGCAATTGAGAATAAATGGATTTTTAAGAAGAAGACTGACGCTGATGGTAATGTTACTGTCTACAAAGCTCGACTTGTCGCAAAAGGTTTTCGGCAAGTTCAAGGAATTGACTACGATGAGACCTTCTCACCCGTAGCGATGCTTAAGTCCGTCCGAATCATGTTAGCAATTGCCGCATTTTATGATTATGAAATTTGGCAAATGGATGTCAAAACTGCATTCCTGAATGGATTTCTGGAAGAAGAGTTGTATATGATGCAACCAGAAGGTTTTGTCGATCCAAAGGGAGCTAACAAAGTGTGCAAGCTCCAGCGATCCATTTATGGACTGGCGCAAGCCTCTCGGAGTTGGAATAAATGTTTTGATAGTGTGATCAAAGCATTTGGTTTTATACAGACTTTCGGAGAAGCCTGTATTTACAAGAAAGTGAGTGGGAGCTCTGTAGCATTTCTGATATTATATGTGGATGACATATTACTGATTGGAAATGATATAGAATTTCTGGATAGCATAAAGGGATACTTGAATAAAAGTTTTTCAATGAAAGACCTCGGTGAAGCTGCTTACATATTAGGCATTAAGATCTATAGAGATAGATCAAGACGCTTAATTGGACTTTCACAAAGCACATACCTTGACAAAATTTTGAAGAAATTCAAAATGGATCAAGCAAAGAAAGGGTTCTTGCCTGTGTTACAAGGTGTGAAATTGAGTAAGACTCAATGCCCGACCACTGCAGAAGATAGAGAGAATATGAAAGATGTTCCCTATGCATCAGCCATAGGCTCTATCATGTATGCAATGCTGTGTACCAGACCTGATGTGTGCCTTGCTATAAGTTTAGCAGGGAGGTACCAAAGTAATCCAGGAATGGATTACTGGACAGCGGTCAAGAACATCCTGAAATACCTGAAAAGGACTAAGGATATGTTTCTCGTATATGGAAGTGACAAAGAGCTCGTCGTAAAAGGTTACGTTGATGCAAGCTTTGACACTGATCCGGACGATTCTAAATCGCAAACCGGATACGTGTTTACATTAAACGGTGGAGCTGTCAGTTGGTGCAGTTCCAAACAAAGCGTTGTAGCGGGATCTACATGTGAAGCGGAATACATAGCTGCTTCGGAAGCAGCAAATGAAGGAGTCTGGATGAAGGAGTTCATATCCGATCTAGGTGTCATACCTAGTGCATCGGGTCCAATGAAAATCTTTTGTGACAATACTGGTGCAATTGCCTTGGCAAAGGAATCCAGATTTCACAAAAGGACCAAACACATCAAGAGACGCTTCAACTCCATCCGGGATCTAGTCCAGGTGGGAGACATAGAGATTTGCAAGATACATACGGATCTGAATGTTGCAGACCCGTTGACTAAGCCTCTTCCACGAGCAAAACATGATCAGCACCAAAGCTCCATGGGTGTAAGATTCATTACAGTGTAATCTAGATTATTGACTCTAGTGCAAGTGGGAGACTGAAGGAAATATGCCCTGGAGGCAATAATAAAGTTATTATTTATTTCCTTATAATCATGATAAATGTTTATTATTCATGCTAGAATTGTATTTACCGGAAACATAATACATGTGTGAATACATAGACAAACAGAGTGTCACTAGTATGCCTCTACTTGACTAGCTCGTTAATCAAAGATGGTTAAGTTTCCTAACCATGAACAATGAGTTGTTATTTGATTAACGAGGTCACATCATTAGTAGAATGATCTGATTGACATGACCCATTCCATTAGCTTAGCACCCGATCGTTTAGTATGTTGCTATTGCTTTCTTCATGACTTATACATGTTCCTATGACTATGAGATTATGCAACTCCCGTTTACCGGAGGAACACTTTGGGTACTACCAAACGTCACAACGTAACTGGGTGATTATAAAGGAGTACTACAGGTGTCTCCAATGGTCGATGTTGGGTTGGCGTATTTCGAGATTAGGATTTGTCACTCCGATTGTCAGAGAGGTATCTCTGGGCCCTCTCGGTAATACACATCACATAAGCCTTGCAAACATTACAACTAATATGTTAGTTGTGAGATGATGTATTACGGAACGAGTAAAGAGACTTGCCAGTAACGAGATTGAACTAGGTATTAGATACCGACGATCGAATCTCGGGCAAGTAACATACCGATGACAAAGGGAACAACGTATGTTGTTATGCGGTCTGACCGATAAAGATCTTCGTAGAATATGTAGGAGCCAATATGGGCATCCAGGTCCCGCTATTGGTTATTGACCGGAGACGTGTCTCGGTCATGTCTACATTGTTCTCGAACCCGTAGGGTCCGCACGCTTAAGGTTACGATGACAGTTATATTATGAGTTTATGCATTTTGATGTACCGAAGGTTGTTCGGAGTCCCGGATGTGATCACGGACATGACGAGGAGTCTCGAAATGGTCAAGACATAAAGATTGATATATTGGAAGTCTATGTTTGGACATCGGAAGTGTTCCGGGTGAAATCGGGATTTTACCGGGTTACCGGGAGGTTACCGGAACCCCCCGGGAGCCATATGGGCCATCATGGGCCTTAGTGGAAAGGAGAAAGGGGCAGCCCAAGGGGGCTGCGCGCCTCCCCCCTTCCCCTAGTCCTATTAGGACTAGGAGAGGTGGCCGGCCACCCCTCTCCCTCTTTCCCCCTTGGGAATCCTAGTTGGAATAGGATTGGAGGGGAGTCCTACTCCCGGTAGGAGTAGGACTCCTCCTGCGCCACCTCCTCCTGGCCGGCGCCTCCTCCCCCCTTGGCTCCTTTATATACGGAGGCAGGGGCACCTCTAAACACACAAGTTGACACAAGTTGATCCACGTGATCGATTCCTTAGCCGTGTGTGGTGCCCCCTGCCACCATATTCCTCGATAATACTGTAGCGGAGTTTAGGCGAAGCCCTGCTGCTGTAGTTCATCAAGATCGTCACCACGCCGTCGTGCTGACGAAACTCTTCCCCGACACTTTGCTGGATCGGAGTCCGGGGATCGTCATCGAGCTGAACGTGTGCTCGAACTCGGAGGTGCCGTAGTTTCGGTGCTTGATCGGTTGGATCGTGAAGACGTACGACTACTTCCTCTACGTCGTGTCATTGCTTCCGCAGTCGGTCTGCGTTGGGTACGTAGACAACACTCTCCTCTCGTTGCTATGCATCACATGATCCTGTGTGCGCGTAGGAAAATTTTTGAAATTACTACGAAACCCAACAACCTTGACTATCTGTTGATCAACGAGCTAGTCAACTAGAGGCTCACTAGGGACATGTTGGTGTCTGTTATTCACACATGTATTACGATTTCCGGATAACACAATTATAGCATGAATAAAGACAATTATCATGAACAAGGAAATATAATAATAATGCTTTTATTATTGCCTCTAGGGCATATTTCCAACAGTCTCCCACTTGCACTAGAGTCAATAATCTAGTTACATTGTGATGAAACGAACACCCATGGAATTCCGGTGTTGATCATGTTTTGCTCTAGGGAGAGGTTTAGTCAACGGATCTGCTATATTCAGGTCCGTATGTACTTTACAAATCTCTATGTCTCCATCTTGAACATTTTCACGAATGGAGTTGAAGCGACGCTTGATGTGCCTTGTCTTCTTGTGAAACCCGGGCTCCTTGGCAAGTGCAATAGCTCCAGTGTTGTCACAGAAGAGCTTGATTGGCCCCGACGCATTGGGTATGACTCCTAGGTCGGTGATGAACTCCTTCACCCATATTGCTTCATGTGCTGCCTCCGAGGCTGCCATGTACTCCGCTTCACATGTAGATCCCGCCACGACGCTTTGCTTGCAACTGCACCAGCTTACTGCCCCACCATTCAAAATATACATGTATCCGGTTTGTGACTTAGAGTCATCCAGATCTGTGTCGAAGCTAGCGTCGACGTAACCCTTTACGACGAGCTCTTCGTCACCTCCATAAACGAGAAACATTTCCTTAGTCCTTTTCAGGTACTTCAGGATATTCTTGACCGCTGTCCAGTGTTCCTTGCCGGGATTACTTTGGTACCTTCCTACCAAACTTACAGCAAGGTTTACATCAGGTCTGGTACACAGCATGGCATACATAATAGAACCTATGGCTGAGGCATAGGGGATGACGCTCATCTCTTCTATATCTTCTGCCGTGGTCGGACATTGAGCTGAGCTCAATTTCATACCTTGCAACACAGGCAAGAACCCCTTCTTGGATTGATCCATATTGAACTTCTTCAATATCTTATCAAGGTATGTGCTTTGTGAAAGACCTATGAGGCGTCTTGATCTATCTCTATAGATTTTGATGCCTAATATATAAGCAGCTTCTCCAAGGTCCTTCATCGAAAAACTTTTATTCAAGTAGGCCTTGATGCTGTCCAAGAGTTCTATATCATTTCCCATCAAAAGTATGTCATCTACATATAATATGAGAAATGCTACAGAGCTCCCACTCACTTTCTTGTAAACGCAGGCTTCTCCATAAGTCTGTGTAAACCCAAACGCTTTGATCATCTCATCAAAGCGAATATTCCAACTCCGAGATGCTTGCACCAGCCCATAAATCGAGCGTTGGAGCTTGCACACTTTGTCAGCATTCTTAGGATCGACAAAACCTTCCGGCTGCATCATATACAATTCTTCCTTAAGGAAACCATTAAGGAATGCCGTTTTGACGTCCATTTGCCATATTTCGTAATCATAGAATGCGGCAATTGCTAACATGATTCGGACGGACTTCAGCTTCGCTACCGGTGAGAAAGTCTCATCGTAGTCAACCCCTTGAACTTGTCGATAACCCTTAGCGACAAGCCGAGCTTTATAGATGGTCACATTACCATCCGCGTCTGTCTTCCTCTTAAAGATCCATTTATTTTCTATGGCTTGCCGCTCAACGGGCAAGTCAGTCAAAGTCCATACTTTGTTTTCATACATGGATCCTATCTCGAATTTCATGGCTTCTAGCCATTTGTCGGAATCCGGGCCCGCCATCGCTTCTTCATAGTTCGAAGGTTCACCGTTGTCTAACAGCATGATTTCCAAGACAGGGTTGCCGTACCACTCTGGTGTGGAACGTGTCCTTGTGGACCTTCGAATTTCAGTAGGGGCTTGATCAGAAGTATCTTGATCATTTTCATTAACTTCCTCTCTAGTCGGTGCAGGCACCTCAGGAACATTTTCTTGAGTTGCGCCATTTTCCGGTTCAAGAGGTAATACTTCATCAAGCTCTACTTTCCTCCCACTTACTTCTTTCGAGAGAAACTCTTTCTCCAGAAAGGACCCATTCTTGGCAACAAAGATCTTGCCTTCGGATCTGAGGTAGAAGGTGTACCCAATAGTTTCTTTTGGGTATCCTATGAAGACGCATTTTTTCGACTTGGGTTCGAGCTTTTCAGGTTGAAGTTTCTTGACATAAGCATCGCATCCCCAAACTTTTAGAAACGACAGCTTAGGTTTCTTCCCAAACCATAATTCGTACGGTGTCGTCTCAACGGATTTCGACGGAGCCCTATTTAAAGTGAATGCGGCAGTCTCTAAAGCATAGCCCCAAAAGGAAAGCGGTAAATCGGTAAGAGACATCATAGATCGCACCATATCTAACAGAGTGCGATTACGACGTTCAGACACACCATTACGCTGAGGTGTTCCAGGCGGCGTGAGTTGTGAAACTATTCCACATTTTCTTAAGTGTGCCCCAAACTCGTGACTCAAGTATTCTCCTCCACAATCTGATCGTAGAAACTTGATTTTCCTGTCACGTTGATTTTCAACCTCACTCTGAAATTCCTTGAACTTTTCAAAGGTTTCAGACTTGTGTTTCATTAAGTAGATATACCCATACCTACTTAAATCATCAGTGAGGGTGAGAACATAACGATAGCCACCTCGAGCCTCAACACTCATCGGACCGCACACATCAGTATGTATGATTTCCAATAAGTCGGTTGCTCGCTCCATTGTTCCTGAGAACAGAGTCTTGGTCATTTTATCCATAAGGCATGGTTCGCACGTGTCAAATGATTCATAATCAAGAGACTCTAAAAGTCCATCAGCATGGAGCTTCTTCATGCGTTTGACACCTATGTGACCAAGGCGGCAGTGCCACAAGTATGTGGGACTATCATTATCAACCTTACTTCTTTTGGTACTCACATTATGAACATGTGTAGCATCACGTTCGAGATTCATAAAGAATAAACCATTCACCATAGGAGCATGACCATAAAACATATCTCTCATAAAAATGGAACAACCATTATTCTCAGATTTAAAAGAGTAGCCATCTCGAATTAAACGAGATCCCGATACAATGTTCATGCTCAAAGCTGGCACTAAATAACAATTATTAAGGTTTAAAACTAATCCCGAAGGGAGATGCAGAGGTAGCGTGCCGACGGCGATCACATTGACCTTGGAACCATTCCCGACGCGCATCGTCACCTCGTCCTTTGCCAGTTTCCGCTTATTCCGCAGCCCCTGCTTTGAGTTACAAATGTGAGCAACTGCACCGGTATCAAATACCCAGGAGCCACTACGGGCACTAGTAAGGTACACATCAATTACATGTATATCACATATACCTTTTGTTTTGCCGGCCTTCTTATCCGCTAAGTACTTAGGGCAATTCCGCTTCCAATGACCGCTTCCCTTGCAATAAAAGCACTCAGTCTCGGGCTTGGGTCCATTCTTTGGCTTCTTCCCGGCAGCTTGCTTGCCGGGCGCGGCAACCTCCTTGCCGTCCTTCTTGAAGTTCTTTTTACCCTTGCCTTTCTTGAACTTAGTGGTTTTATTGACCATCAACACTAGATGTTCCTTCCTGACTTCTACCTCTGCTGATTTCAGCATAGCAAATACTTCAGGAATGGTCTTTTCCATCCCCTGCATATTGAAGTTCATCACAAAGCTCTTGTAGCTTGGTGGAAGCGACTGGAGGATTCTGTCAATGACCGCATCATCCGGGAGATTAACTCCCAGCTGAGTCAAGCGGTTATGCAACCCAGACATAGTGAGTATGTGCTCACTGACAGAACTGTTTTCCTCCATCTTACAGCTGAAGAATTTGTCGGAGACTTCATATCTCTCGACCCGGGCATGAGCTTGGAAAACCATTTTCAGCTCTTCGAACATCTCATATGCTCCATGTCTCTCAAAACGCTTTTGGAGCCCCGGCTCTAGGCTGTAAAGCATGCCACACTGAATGAGGGAGTAGTCATCGAAACGTGCCTGCCAAGCGTTCATAACATCTTGTTCTGCAGGGAGAACGGGTGTGTCACCAAGCGGTGCTTGTAGGACATAATCTTTCTTGGCAGCTATGAGGATGATCCTCAGGTTCCGGACCCAGTCCGTATAGTTGCTGCCATCGTCTTTCAGCTTGGTTTTCTCTAGGAACGCGTTGAAGTTGAGGACTACGTTGGCCATTTGATCTACAAGACATATTGTAAAAAAATTAGACTAAGTTCATGATAATTAAGTTCAACTAATCAAATTATTAGTGAACTCCCACTTAGATTAGACATCCCTCTAGTCATCTAAGTATTACATGATCCGAGTTAAACTAGACCGTGTCCGATCATCACGTGAGACGGACTAGTCAACATCGGTGAACATCTTCATGTTGATCGTATCTTCTATACGACTCATGCTCGACCTTTCGGTCTTCTGTGTTCCGAGGCCATGTCTGTACATGCTAGGCTCGTCAAGTCAACCTAAGTGTTTGCTTGTGTAAATCTGTCTTACACCCGTTGTATGTGAACGTCTGAATAAAACACCCGATCATCACGTGGTGTTTTGAAACAGCGAACTGTCGCAACGGTGCACAGTTAGGGGGAACACTTCTTGAAATTAGTGTGAGGGATCACCTTATTTACTACCGTCGTTCTAAGTAAACAAGATGCAAAACATGATAAACATCACATGCAATCAAATAATAAACGTGACATGATATGGCCAATATCACATAGCTCCTTTGATCTCCATCTTGGGGCTCCATGATCATCTTGTCACCGGCTTGACACCATGATCTCCATCATCATGATCTCCATCATCGTGTCTCCATGAAGTTGCTCGCCAACTATTACTTCTACTACTATGGCTAACGCGTTTAGCAATAAAGTAAAGTAATTTACATGGCGTTTCTTGATGACACGCAGGTCATATAAAAGAATAAAGACAACTCCTATGGCTCCTGCCGGTTGTCATACTCATCGACATGCAAGTCGTGATTCCTATTACAATAGCATGAACATCTCATACATCACATATAGATCATTCATCATTCATCACAACTTTGCCCATATCATATCACAAACCACTTGCTGCAAAAACAAGTTAGACGTCCTCTAATTGTTGTTGCAAGTTTTACGTGGCTGAATAAGGGTTCTAGCAAGAACGTTTTCTTACCTACGTTAAAGCCACAACGTGATTTGTCAACTTCTATTTACCCTTCATAAGGACCCTGTTCATCGATTCCGCTCCAACTAAAGTAGGAGAGACAGACACCCGCCAGCCACCTTATGCATCTAGTGCATGTTAGTCGGTGGAACCGGTCTCACGTAAGCGTACGTGTAAGGTTGGTCCGGGCCGCTTCATCCCACAATACCGCTGAAGCAAGAAAGGACTAGTAACGGCAAGAGAGTTGACAAATCTACGCCCACACCAAATTGTGTTCTACTCGCGCAAGAAGAACTACGCATAGACCTAGCTCATGATGCCACTGTTGGGGAACGTTGCAGAAAACAAAAAATTTCCTACTCGTTTCACCAAGATCATCTAGGAGTTCATCTAGCAACGAGTGATTAGATGCATCTACATACCTTTGTAGATCGCGCACGGAAGCGTTCAAAAGAACGATGATGATGTAGTCGTACTCGACGTGATCCAAATCACCGATGACCAGCGCCGAACGGACGGCACCTCCGCGTTCAACACACGTACGGGACGGGAGACGTCTCCTCCTTCTTGATCCAGCAAGGGGGAAGGAGAGGTTGATGAAGATCCAGCAGCACGACGGCGTGGTGGTGGATGCAGGGCGTCACAGCAGCAGGGCTTCACCGAGACTACGAGGGAGAGACGTAACGGGGAAAGGTGGAGGCGCCAGGGGCTGGTGTATGAAGTCCCTCCTCTCCCCCACTATATATAGGGGTGCCAGGGGGGCGCCGGCCCTAGTAGATGGCATCTACTAGGGGGGCGGCGGCCAAGGGGAGGTTTCCCTCCCCCCCAAGGCACCTAGGGGTGCCTTCCACCACTAGGACTCTTCCTAGGGGGAAACCCTAGGCGCATGGGCCTATAAGGGCTGGTGCCCTTGGCCCATCTAGGCCAAGGCGCACCCCCTACAGCCCATGTGGCCCCCCGGGACAGGTGGCCCCACCCGGTGGACCCCCAGGACCCTTCCGGTGGTCCCGGTACAATACCGATAACCCCGAAACTTGTCCCGATGCCCGAAATAGCACTTCCTATATATAATTCTTTACCTCCGGACCATTCCGGAACTCCTCGTGACGTCCGGGATCTCATCCGGGACTCCGAACAACATTCGGGTTTCTGCATATACATATCTTCATAACCCTAGCGTCACCGAACCTTAAGTGTGTAGACCCTACGGGTTCGGGAGACAAGCAGACATGACCGAGACGACTCTCCGGTCAATAACCAACAGCGGGATCTGGATACCCATGTTGGCTCCCACATGCTCCACGATGATCTCATCGGATGAACCACAATGTCGAGGATTTAATCAATCCCGTACGCTATTCCCTTTGTCTATCGATATGTTACTTGCCCGAGATTCGATCGTCGGTATCCCAATACCTCGTTCAATCTCGTTACCGGCAAGTCACTTTACTCGTACCGTAATGCATGATCCCGTGACCAGACACTTGGTCACTCTGAGCTCATTATGATGATGCATTACCGAGTGGGCCCAGTGATACCTCTCCGTCATACGGAGTGACAAATCCCAGTCTTGATCCATGTCACCCAACAGACACTTTCGGAAATACCCGTAGTCTACCTTTATAGTCACCCAGTTACGTTGTGACGTTTGGCATACCCAAAGCACTCCTACGGTATCCGGGAGTTACACGATCTCATGGTCTAAGGAAAAGATACTTTGACATTGCAAAACTCTAGCAAACGAACTATACGATCTTGTGCTATGTTTAGGATTGGGTCTCGTCCATCACATCATTCTCCCAATGATGTGATCTCGTTATCAATGACATCCAGTGTCCATAGTCAGGAAACCATGACTATCTGTTGATCAACGAGCTAGTCAACTAGAGGCTCACTAGGGACATGTTGGTGTCTGTTATTCACACATGCATTACGATTTCCGGATAACACAATTATAGCATGAATAAAGACAATTATCATGAACAAGGAAATATAATAATAATGCTTTTATTATTGCCTCTAGGGCATATTTCCAACAGCTTTGAGTTACAAATGTGAGCAACTGCACCGGTATCAAATACCCAGGAGCCACTACGGGCACTAGTAAGGTACACATCAATTACATGTATATCACATATACCTTTTGTTTTGCCGGCCTTCTTATCCGCTAAGTACTTAGGGCAGTTCCGCTTCCAGTGACCGCTCCCTTGCAATAAAAGCACTCAGTCTCGGGCTTGGGTCCATTCTTTGGCTTCTTCCCGGCAGCTTGCTTGCCGAGCGCGGCAACCTCCTTGCCGTCCTTCTTGAAGTTCTTTTTACCCTTGCCTTTCTTGAACTTAGTGGTTTTATTGACCATCAACACTTGATGTTCCTTCCTGACTTCTACCTCTGCTGATTTTAGCATAGCAAATACTTCAGGAATGGTCTTTTCCATCCCCTGCATATTGAAGTTCATCACAAAGCTCTTGTAGCTTGGTGGAAGCGACTGGAGGATTCTGTCAATGACCGCATCATCCGGGAGATTAACTCCCAGCTGAGTCAAGCGGTTATGCAACCCAGACATAGTGAGTATGTGCTCACTGACAGAATTGTTTTCCTCCATCTTACAGCTGAAGAATTTGTCGGAGACTTCATATCTCTCGACCCGGGCATGAGCTTGGAAAACCATTTTCAGCTCTTCGAACATCTCATATGCTCCATGTCTCTCAAAACGCTTTTGGAGCCCCGGCTCTAGGCTGTAAAGCATGCCGCACTGAACGAGGGAGTAGTCATCGAAACGTGCCTGCCAAGCATTCATAACATCTTGTTCTGCAGGGAGAACGGGTGCGTCACCAAGCGGTGCTTGTAGGACATAATCTTTCTTGGCAGCTATGAGGATGATCCTCAGGTTCCGGACCCAGTCCGTATAGTTGCTGCCATCGTCTTTCAGCTTAGTTTTCTCTAGGAACGCGTTGAAGTTGAGGACTACGTTGGCCATTTGATCTACAAGACATATTGCAAAGATTTTAGACTAAGTTCATGATAATTAAGTTCAACTAATCAAATTATTAGTGAACTCCCACTTAGATTAGACATCCCTCTAGTCATCTAAGTATTACATGATCCGAGTTAAACTAGACCGTGTCTGATCATCACGTGAGACGGACTAGTCAACATCGGTGAACATCTTCATGTTGATCGTATCTTCTATACGACTCATGCTCGACCTTTCGGTCTTTTGTGTTCCGAGGCCATGTCTGTACATGCTAGGATCATCAAGTCAACCTAAGTGTTTGCATGTGTAAATCTGTCTTACACCCGTTGTATGTGAACGTCTGAATAAAACACCCGATCATCACGTGGTGTTTTGAAACAGCGAACTGTCGCAACGGTGCACAGTTAGGGGGAACACTTCTTGAATTTATTGTGAGGGATCATCTTATTTACTACCGTCGTTCTAAGTAAACAAGATGCAAAACATGATAAACATCACATGCAATCAAATAATAAACGTGACATGATATGGCCAATATCACATAGCTCCTTTGATCTCCATCTTGGGGCTCCATGATCATCTTGTCACCGGCTTGACACCATGATCTCCATCATCATGATCTCCATCATCGTGTCTCCATGAAGTTGCTCGCCAACTATTACTTCTACTACTATGGCTAACGCGTTTAGCAATAAAGTAAAGTAATTTACATGGCGTTTCTTGATGACACGCAGGTCATATGAAAGAATAAAGACAACTCCTATGGCTCCTGCCGGTTGTCATACTCATCGACATGCAAGTCGTGAATCCTATTACAATAGCATGAACATCTCATACATCACATATAGATCATTCATCATTCATCACAACTTTGGCCATATCATATCACAAACCACTTGCTGCAAAAACAAGTTAGACGTCCTCTAATTGTTGTTGCAAGTTTTACGTGGCTGAATTAGGGTTCTAGCAAGAACGTTTTCTTACCTACGTTAAAGCCACAACGTGATTTGTCAACTTCTATTTACCCTTCATAAGGACCCTGTTCATCGATTCCGCTCCAACTAAAGTAGGAGAGACAGACACCCGCCAGCCACCTTATGCAACTAGTGCATGTTAGTCGGTGGAACCGGTCTCACGTAAGCGTACGTGTAAGGTTGGTCCGGGCCGCTTCATCCCACAATACCACTGAAGCAAGAAAGGACTAGTAACGGCAAGAAAGTTGACAAATCTATGCCCACAACAAATTGTGTTCTACTCGCGCAAGAAGAACTACGCATAGACCTAGCTCATGATGCCACTGTTGGGGAACGTTGCAGAAAACAAAAATTTTCCTACTCGTTTCACCAAGATCATCTAGGAGTTCATCTAGCAACGAGTGATTAGATGCATCTACATACCTTTGTAGATCGCGCACGGAAGCGTTCAAAAGAACGGTGATGATGTAGTCGTACTCGACGTGATCCAAATCACCGATGACCAGCGCCGAACGGACGGCACCTCCGCGTTCAACACACGTACGGGATGGGAGACGTCTCCTCCTTCTTGATCCAGCAAGGGGGAAGGAGAGGTTGATGAAGATCCAGCAGCACGACGGCGTGGCGGTGGATGCAGGGCGTCACAGCAGCAGGGCTTCGCCGAGACTACGAGGGAGAGACGTAACGGGGGAAGGTGGAGGCGCCAGGGGCTGGTGTAAAATCCCTCCTCTCCCCCCACTATATATAGGGGTGCCAGGGGGGGCGCCGGCCCTAGTAGATGGCATCTACTAGGGGGGGCGGCGGCCAAGGGGAGGTTTCCCTCCCCCCCAAGGCACCTAGGGGTGCCTTCCACCACATGGACTCTTCCATGGTGGAAACCCTAGGCGCATGGGCCTATAGGGGCTGGTGCCCTTGGCCCATCTAGGCCAAGGCGCACCCCCTACAGCCCATGTGGCCCCCCGGGACAGGTGGCCCCACCCGGTGGACCCCCGGGACCCTTCCGGTGGTCCCGGTACAATACCGATAACCCCAAAACTTGTCCCGATGCCCGAAATAGCACTTCCTATATATAATTCTTTACCTCCGGACCATTCCGGAACTCCTCGTGACGTCCGGGATCTCATCCGGGACTCCGAACAACATTCGGGTTTCTGCATATACATATCTTCATAACCCTAGCGTCACCGAACCTTAAGTGTGTAGACCCTACGGGTTCGGGAGACAAGCAGACATGACCGAGACGACTCTCCGGTCAATAACCAACAGCAGGATCTGGATACCCATGTTGGCTCCCACATGCTCCACGATGATCTCATCGGATGAACCACGATGTCGAGGATTTAATCAATCCCGTACGCTATTCCCTTTGTCTATCGATATGTTACTTGCCCGAGATTCGATCGTCGGTATCCCAATACCTCGTTCAATCTCGTTACCGGCAAGTCACTTTACTCGTACCGTAATGCATGATCCCATGACCAGACACTTGGTCACTCTGAGCTCATTATGATGATGCATTACCGAGTGGGCCCAGTGATACCTCTCCGTCATACGGAGTGACAAATCCCAGTCTTGATCCATGTCACCCAACAGACACTTTCGGAGATACCCGTAGTCTACCTTTATAGTCACCCAGTTACGTTGTGACGTTTGGCATACCCAAAGCACTCCTACGGTATCCGGGAGTTACACGATCTCATGGTCTAAGGAAAAGATACTTTGACATTGGAAAACTCTAGCAAATGAACTATACGATCTTGTTCTATGTTTAGGATTGGGTCTTGTCCATCACATCATTCTCCTAATGATGTGATCTCGTTATCAATGACATCCAGTGTCCATAGTCAGGAAACCATGACTATCTGTTGATCAACGAGCTAGTCAACTAGAGGCTCACTAGGGACATGTTGGTGTCTGTTATTCACACATGTATTACGATTTCCGGATAACACAATTATAGCATGAATAAAGACAATTATCATGAACAAGGAAATATAATAATAATGCTTTTATTATTGCCTCTAGGGCATATTTCCAACAAGGTAGTCATGGGTCGACTCACTGGGGCCTTGCACGCACAAGGAGAGCTGGCGAGGTTTGGGCGGCCGCTTATACATGCTGGGAAGTTGCGGATGAAGGCTTCAGTGAAGTCGACCCAGTTGTTGATGCTGTGGGGCTTCAGACTGTTCAGCCATGTCCGGGCTGTGCCCTGGAGCATGAGCAGAACATACTTCACGGCAACGCGCTTGTTGCCGTTGGCTATGCTGACGGCTGTGGAGTAGTCGACCAGCCAGTCCTCCGGCTTCACGAAGCCGGTGTATTTGGGCGTGTCCCTTGGGAGCGTGAACCCTTTGGGGAAAGGCTCGTCTCGAATGCGGGGGCCGAAACAGGGCGGGCCCAATTCATGTTCCTCTTCTAGCGCCAGGGACCGTTGGAGACGGTCGATCCGGTGGCGGGCATCATTCTCTCCGACTCCCTCTCGACGGCCAAGGCGGTCGCCGAGTGTCGGGTGATCAACAGGCGATGGGGTGATGCACCTTTCCCTTCGAGGGGGAGGAGGCAGATAGTCATCCCGTTGTCCACTCCTCTTGGGCGGCCGTCTTGGTCGCGCTCAATGGTGATGCGAGTCCGACTGCGGCTGGCAGCCGACTCCTTGTCTCTTCTCCCGCGGACGTCACCAGTTGGCGTCCGAGATGTTGCGCCTTGGTCTCGGTGGGGAGGCGGGTCGTTGTTTTGCCGGTGTGGCGCCTCAGTGTGGCAACCGGCCTCGTGCTGCTCAGCAGCCGCATCGAGGAGCCGCTGAACACGCTCCGCCATCTGGCGACGCTCTTCGTCCTCGAACTTGTCTAGTTCTTCTGCTACCGCCTGGGCAGCTCGGATATTCTCTGCAGGCGTGGCGTAGACGGGGCGATCTGCCCCGAGCAGGCTGGCGATGGCCACGCCGTGCTGCTGGACCGCGCCAAGGCGGCTGGGCCCAGCGGGAGGCGGCGTGCCTCCCACAACGCTGTCCATCTCGCGCCGGTAGGCTTTCGACAAGCGTCTCATGCTAGCCAGCTTCTTGGCGCCCTCGACAAGCTGGAGGCGGCGTGCTTCCAGCATCTCGGCGTCGGCGTCTTCTGGGATGGGCGCCGTCAGGTCTTGTAGTGCCGCGTTGAGCGGGTTGTGAGCATCTCCGCCAGAGTGCTCACTGTGGCCGATGACAAGCACCTCTGTGACGGCGCTTTCGCCGCTCTCCTACCGAGGAGGAGGCTCGTCGTAGACCACCACGTTGGTGGGGAACGCGTCAAGCGATGCAGTGTCGGAGTCTACAAGCATCGGGTCGGTGGAGCCAACAGATTCCAAATCCGCAGCGGGCTCGTTGGCTACATGGAGCTGATCGAGGAGGCTAACGAGGCGGCTCTCGGGGCCGTCATTGCCCGCATCGGACGCCGGCTCGTCGGAGAGGCGAACCTCGCCAACAAGGTCGGCGAGGCAGCTTGCCGCGTAGGCGAGCTCCGTGCCATGCAGCGCGTCGGCACAGACTCCGTCTGGCGTGCCGGGCTGGCTATGCTCGCCAGGGAGGAAAAGGGTTCCCGTCCAGAACAGGTCTCCGGACGACGGTGCACCTCGTTGTTGGAAATATGCCCTAGAGGCAATAATAAAATGGTTATTATTGTATTTCCTTGTTCATGATAATTGTCTATTGTTCATGCTATAATTGTATTAACCGGAAACCGTAATACATGTGTGAATACATAGACCACAACATGTCCCTAGTAAGCCTCTAGTTGACTAGCTCGTTGATCAATAGATGGTCATGGTTTCCTGACCATGGACATTGGATGTCATTGATAAGGGGATCACATCATTAGGAGAATGATGTGATGGACAAGACCCAATCCTAAGCCTAGCACAAGATCGTATAGTTCGTTTGCTAAAGCTTTTCTAATGTCAAGTATCATTTCCTTAGACCATGATATTGTGCAACTCCCGGATACCGTAGGAATGCTTTGGGTGTACCAAACGTCACAGCGTAACTGGGTGGCTATAAAGGTGCACTACGGGTATCTCCGAAAGTGTCTGTTGGGTTGGCACGAATCGAGACTGGGATTTGTCACTCCGTGTAAACGGAGAGGTATCTCTGGGCCCACTCGGTAGGACATCATCATAATGTGCACAATGTGATCAAGGAGTTGATCACAGGATGATGTGTTACAGAATGAGTAAAGAGACTTGCCGGTAACGAGATTGAACAAGGTATCGGGATACCGACGATTGAATCTCGGGCAAGTATCGTACCGATAGACAAAGAGAATTGTATACGGGATTGATTGAATCCTCGACATCGTGGTTCATCCGATGAGATCATCGTGGAGCATGTGGGAGCGAACATGGGTATCCAAATCCCGCTGTTGGTTATTGACCAGAGAGATGTCTCGGTCATGTCTACGTGTCTCCCGAACCCGTAGGGTCTACACACATAAGGTTCGGTGACGCTAGAGTTGTAGAGATATTAGTATGCGGTTAACCGAAAGTTGTTCGGAGTCCCGGATGAGATCCCGGACGTCATGAGGAGTTCCGGAATGGTCCGGAGGTAAAGATATATATATATAGGAAGTCCAGTTTCGGCCACCGGGAGAGTTTCGGGGTCACCGGTATTGTACCGGGACCACCGGAAGGGTCCCGGGGGTCCACCGGGTGGGGCCACCTGTCCCAGAGGGGCCCATGGGCTGAAGTGACGTGGGAACCAGCCCCTGGTGGGCTGGTGCGCCCCCCCTGGGCCTCCCTTGCGCCTAGGGTTGGAAACCCTAAAGGGGTGGGGGCAACTCCACCTCGCTTGGGGGCCAAGCCACCCCCTAGGCCGCCGCCCCTCCCATTAGATGGGATCTCTAGGGGCCGGCGCCCCCCCAGGGCGCCTATATATAGTGGAGGGGAGGGAGGGCAGCAGCACCCTAGCCCTGGCGCCTCCCTCCCGTGACACCTCTTCCTTCCCGCTTGCGCTTGGCGAAGCCCTGCCGGGATCCCGCTACTTCCACCACCACGTCGTCGTGCTGCTGGATCTCCATCAACTTCTCCTCCCCCCTTGCTGGATCAAGAAGGAGGAGACATCTCCGCTCTGTACGTGTGTTGAACGCGGAGGTGCCGTCCGTTCGGCGCTAGGATCATCGGTGATTTGGATCATGACGAGTACGACTCCATCAACCCCGTTCTCTTGAACGCTTCCGCTTAGCGATCTACAAGGGTATGTAGATGCACTCTCTTCTCTCTCGTTGCTGGATTACTCCATAGATTGATCTTGGTGATGCGTAGAAAATTTTGAATTTCTGCTACGATTCCCAACACTCGCCCCACGATGGGCGCCAAATATCGGGGGTTGGGTGCGACATATGCCAATGGATGGCTTATCATGGTGGGAGCGAGTAGAACGTCGCCGGTGGCCGGAAGCGGGATGAGGCGTAGACATGTACGCCGGCGAACTTTACCCAGGTTCGGGGCTCTCCTAGGAGATAACACCCCTAGTCTTGCTCTGCGGGGTCTCCGCATGATCACTAAGGCACAAGTGAGTACAATGGTGATCCTCGAGCTGTATGCTAGAGGTGGGAGAAGGCAAGGCTTGCTCTCTCCTTCCTCTAGGTATGAGTCTAATTCTAACGGGGTGGGAACCCTTTGCATGGGTGCCCTGGGGGGTTTATGTAGGCCTACCCCTAGGGGTACAATGGTAATCCGGCCGGGCGTAGGGCCCGACTATCAGTCTCTCTGGCCTTCATCTTCTCCGCCGACTGCTGGGGACCGCCGCCTGGTGGACCCCGCCGGCTGGTCTGGTACGGAGCCGACAGGCCGCCTCCGCCGCTCGCGGGTCCTGCCGGCTGTGGATTACTGTAACCGTGTTGATAATGATGCGTGCTCGGTCGGGGAGGCGTGGCTATAATCCCGCCGCCTGATGGGATATCACTGTAGCCACTCCGCATCTTATCTGGTTAATGGTGCGTGGGGCCCTGAGGAAGGACCGGGCCGGCTGCTGGGAGTCGGCCTCCCTCGGGTCCGACTGGTGTGGCTCCCGCTGCCCTCCGGGCTCTCGCTGACCGGTAGGGCCCGTCGTCCTTGGGCCGTACCGACAGGCGGTCGTGGGAGCAGGGCTTGGCCTGTCAGGAGTGACGTCAAGGGCGAAGTGGCAACAATGCCACGCTGGGTGGAGATCTCCGCTAGTACGAGGCACTGTGGCCAAGCCCGCTCCTGGATTCGTGGGGGGGGGGGGGCTACACAGTTGCCTCACCCTGTCCTGTCTTCTTTAATGGGGGTGCAGACTTTGAGGGCACCGTGGGCCGACTGCTGGGAGCCGGCCTCTCTGGAGGCCGCCTGCCAGGAGTCGGCCTGTCTTGGAGCCGCCTTCCTGAGCATGGCCGCCTTCTAGCAGTCGGCGGTCCAGCCAGCCGGCCACCAGAAGGCGGCGCTTCACCTCGACGTCTTGAGGGGCGCAGCCGGCCCGATGTCTTGAAAGGTTCTGGGACTCGTATTAGGCTACCCGTGGCCCATTACTCCGACACAAAGCACAAAAACATCATTTATGAGTACATGAAAAATTAAATCTAGGAGGTTGATCTATCTAATTATAAGGATTCTCGTCCTAGAAACACTTTCTAGCAAGTTTGTGTGCCACAGCATTAGCTCCATGAGGAACATGTAGAAACTCCACCTTCTCGACAACTCCCACGATCCCCATACACCGAGCATAAATTGCCACCGCATGATCATATTGTTGTTGCCTCGAGCAAGCATCAGTTAAATCCGTGCCATCCAAACCCACAACGACATAATTACATGCACAATTAAGGGCTAGAGCAAGGCCATGCTGTATGGCTAGAGCCTTTAGTGCCGCAACAACTGAAACATGTCATACAAAAGAAGTGGAGGAGGCAAGAAAATTACCTAACAAGCCGACTCCTACCCTTCCTTTACCAACCTCAGGATGATAAGATGCATCTACATTAACTTTCACCAAAACGGAGTAGGGTTTAGACCATGGTACCTGCTGATTCCCTCCCGATCGGGAGTGAGCTGGCTTTAAAAGAGCTATTTTTTTGCAATAGCCACCAATCATTTAGTAACTGACGAAATACTTTCTCCACGAGTCGCTTGTCTTCGGAACCACCATAAGCACCAGCATGACGTCTTCATAACTTAATGTAGACCCAACTCAAGTAAATGTATCATAGGACTGTTGAGACCCGACAAAATACTCTTCAGCGCCACTGTCACTAAAATGTGTCCATGCATGCCCAACTTTCCGCAACCATCGAAACGACCCTCAAAATTTACCATTTGAATCAATTGTCTGCATTGATTTGGTCAATTGATTGCCGATCATGGTACTCCGGTTGCCTATTCTAACCTATAAGGTTGCTATCCAACTTGGCTCCACGGTGATCCCCCGATTTGCTGCCTTCTTGGCCATTAGATCATCCTCGTTTTGCATCTGAGCCGTCAGATCTTCACCTCCTGGTAAATCTTGTTTTCACCTGCGGTTGTTTTTCCTGCCCAATGACGGGTGGGCTCGTCTCTCCCTCTTATTGGTTGGGTTGGCCGCGCTGGTGTGCAAGAGGGATTCGCCAGTCAGCCCCGCGCGCACCGCACCGCGTCTCGTCTCAAGTGGAGTAGGCCCCCAACCCCACGGCCCCACCACACAAACCCTAGGCTCCCATGCCCCGCAGCGCCGCACTCCATCCTCCTCCTCCGTCCTTCCTCGTCAGCCGCCGCCACCGCTATTCCGCCTCGCTCCTCTCTGTCCGACGACCACGATGTACTTCTTGTCCCCCTTCAAACTTGGCTGCTGTGGAATCCCTTCCCGCCTACATTTTTGGGGAAGAGGACCGAGGCATCTCTCTATATAGGTTAGCCACCACCATAGAAGGGATCGGACCACCCGAACTCTCATTGGCTCACACAAACACAAGAACTGACCTCCTAGGGTTGTTCTTCCTCTGTACTAGTTCATTCTCAGCCCTCGCGAGGCCAATCCACCCCAAAGCAGGAGTAGGGTCTTACACCGCAAGGTGACCCGAACCTGGGTAAACTGTCGTGTCCCTTTCCTTTCCTGTCCATTGAGCTAGGCTGTGAGAGCGACGAGTTGGTAGGCTGGAGAGATTGAGTTCTTCGCACGCACCCCAGAGTTCGAACCTTTCTTGGGTCCGCGGAGCCCTGAATCCGACACACACTTTATTGATAATCAAAGCACAAAAACATCATTTATGAGTACATGAAAAATTAAAGCTAGGAGGTTGATCTATCTAATTATAAGGATTCTCGTCCTAGAAACACTTTCTAGCAAGTTTGTGTGCCACACCATTAGCTCCATGAGGAACATGTAGAAACTCCACCTTCTCGACAACTCCCATGATCCCCATACACCGAGCATAAATTGCCGCCGCATGATCATATTGTTGTTGCCCCGAGCAAGCATCAGTTAAATCCGTGCCATCCAACCCCACAACGACATAATTACATGCACAATTAAGGGCTAGAGCAAGGCCATGCTGTATGGCTAGAGCCTTTAGTGCCGCAACAACTGAAACATGTCGTACAAAAGAAGTGGAGGAGGCAAGAAAATTACCTCACAAGCCGACTCCTACCCTTCCTTTACCAACCTCAGGATGATAAGATGCATCTACATTAACTTTCACCAAAACGGAGTAGGGTTTAGACCATGGTACCTGCTGATTCCCTCCCGATCGGGAGTGAGCTGGCTTTAAAAGAGCTATTTTTTTTGCAATAGCCACCAATCATTCAGTAACTGACGAAATACTTTCTCCACGAGTCGCTTGTCTTCGGAACCACCATAAGCACCAGCATGACGTCTTCATAACTTAATGTAGACCCAACTCAAGTAAATGTATCATAGGACTGTTGAGACCCGACAAAATACTCTTCAGCGCCACTGTCACTAAAATGTGTCCATGCATGCCCAACTTTCCGCAACCATCGAAACGACCCTCAAAATTTACCATTTGAATCAATTGTCTGCATTGATTTGGTCAATTGATTGCCGATCATGATACTCCGGTTGCCTATTCTAACCTATAAGGTTGCTAGCCAACTTGGCTCCACGGTGATCCCCCGATTTGCTGCCTTCTTGGCCATTAGATCATCCTCGTTTTGCATCTGAGCCGTCAGATCTTCACCTCCTGGTAAATCTTGTTTTCACCTGCGGTTGTTTTTCCTGCCCAATGACGGGTGGGCTCGTCTCTCCCTCTTATTGGTTGGGTTGGCCGCGCTGGTGTGCAAGAGGGATTCGCCAGTCAGCCCCGCGCGCACCGCACCGCGTCTCGTCTCAAGTGGCGTAGGCCCCCAACCCCACGGCCCCACCACACAAACCCTAGGCTCCCATGCCCCGCAGCGCCGCACTCCATCCTCCTCCTCCGTCCTTCCTCGTCAGCCGCCGCCACCGCTATTCCGCCTCGCTCCTCTCTGTCCGACGACCACGATGTACTTCTTGTCCCCCTTCAAACTTGGCTGCTGTGGAATCCCTTCCCGCCTACATTTTTGGGGAAGAGGACCGAGGCATCTCTCTATATAGGTTAGCCACCACCATAGAAGGGATCGGACCACCCGAACTCTCATTGGCTCACACAAACACAAGAACTGACCTCCTAGGGTTGTTCTTCCTCTGTACTAGTTCATTCTCAGCCCTCGCGAGGCCAATCCACCCCAAAGCAGGAGTAGGGTCTTACACCGCAAGGTGACCCGAACCTGGGTAAACTGTCGTGTCCCTTTCCTTTCCTGTCCATTGAGCTAGGCTGTGAGAGCGACGAGTTGGTAGGCTGGAGAGATTGAGTTCTTCGCACGCACCCCAGAGTTCGAACCTTTCTTGGGTCCGCGGAGCCCTGAATCCGACACACACTTTATTGATAATCAAAGCACAAAAACATCATTTATGAGTACATGAAAAATTAAAGCTAGGAGGTTGATCTATCTAATTATAAGGATTCTCGTCCTAGAAACACTTTCTAGCAAGTTTGTGTGCCACACCATTAGCTCCATGAGGAACATGTAGAAACTCCACCTTCTCGACAACTCCCATGATCCCCATACACCGAGCATAAATTGCCGCCGCATGATCATATTGTTGTTGCCCCGAGCAAGCATCAGTTAAATCCGTGCCATCCAACCCCACAACGACATAATTACATGCACAATTAAGGGCTAGAGCAAGGCCATGATGTATGGCTAGAGCCTTCAGTGCCGCAACAACTGAAACATGTCGTACAAAAGAAGTGGAGGAGGCAAGAAAATTACCTAACAAGCCGACTCCTACCCTTCCTTTACCAACCTCAGGATGATAAGATGCATCTACATTAACTTTCACCAAAACGGAGTAGGGTTTAGACCATGGTACCTGCTGATTCCCTCCCGATCGGGAGTGAGCTGGATTTAAAAGAGCTATTTTTTTGCAATAGCCACCAATCATTTAGTAACTGACGAAATACTTTCTCCACGAGTCGCTTGTCTTCGGAACCACCATAAGCACCAGCATGACGTCTTCATAACTTAATGTAGACCCAACTCAAGTAAATGTATCATAGGACTGTTGAGACCCGACAAAATACTCTTCAGCGCCACTGTCACTAAAATGTGTCCATGCATGCCCAACTTTCCGCAACCATCGAAACGACCCTCAAAATTTACCATTTGAATCAATTGTCTGCATTGATTTGGTCAATTGATTGCCGATCATGGTACTCCGGTTGCCTATTCTAACCTATAAGGTTGCTAGCCAACTTGGCTCCACGGTGATCCCCCGATTTGCTGCCTTCTTGGCCATTAGATCATCCTCGTTTTGCATCTGAGCCGTCAGATCTTCACCTCCTGGTAAATCTTGTTTTCACCTGCGGTTGTTTTTCCTACCCAATGACGGGTGGGCTCGTCTCTCCCTCTTATTGGTTGGGTTGGCCGCGCTGGTGTGCGAGTGGGATTCGCCAGTCAGCCCCGCGCGCACCGCACCGCGTCTCGTCTCAAGTGGCGTAGGCCCCCAACCCCACGGCCCCACCACACAAACCCTAGGCTCCCATGCCCCGCAGCGCCGCACTCCATCCTCCTCCTCCGTCCTTCCTCGTCAGCCGCCGCCACCGCTATTCCGCCTCGCTCCTCTCTGTCCGACGACCACGATGTACTTCTTGTCCCCCTTCAAACTTGGCTGCTGTGGAATCCCTTCCCGCCTACATTTTTGGGGAAGAGGACCGAGGCATCTCTCTATATAGGTTAGCCACCACCATAGAAGGGATCGGACCCCCCGAACCCTCATTGGCTCACACAAACACAAGAACTGACCTCCTGGGGTTGTTCTTCCTCTGTACTAGTTCATTCTCAGCCCTCGCGAGGCCAATCCACCCCAAAGCAGGAGTAGGGTCTTACACCGCAAGGTGACCCGAACCTGGGTAAACTGTCGTGTCCCTTTCCTTTCCCGTCCATTGAGCTAGGCTGTGAGAGCGACGAGTTGGTAGGCTGATGAGATTGAGTTCTTCGCACGCACCCCAGAGTTCGAACCTTTCTTGGGTCCGCGGAGCCCTGAATCCGACACACACTTTATTGATAATCAAAGCACAAAAACATCATTTATGAGTACATGAAAAATTAAAGCTAGGAGGTTGATCTATCTAATTATAAGGATTCTCGTCCTAGAAACACTTTCTAGCAAGTTTGTGTGCCACACCATTAGCTCCATGAGGAACATGTAGAAACTCCACCTTCTCGACAACTCCCACGATCCCCATACACCGAGCATAAATTGCCGCCGCATGATCATATTGTTGTTGCCCCGAGCAAGCATCAGTTAAATCCGTGCCATCCAACCCCACAACGACATAATTACATGCACAATTAAGGGCTAGAGCAAGGCCATGATGTATGGCTAGAGCCTTCAGTGCCGCAACAACTGAAACATGTCGTACAAAAGAAGTGGAGGAGGCAAGAAAATTACCTAACAAGCCGACTCCTACCCTTCCTTTACCAACCTCAGGATGATAAGATGCATCTACATAAACTTTCACCAAAACGGAGTAGGGTTTAGACCATGGTACCTGCTGATTCCCTCCCGATCGGGAGTGAGCTGGCTTTAAAAGAGCTATTTTTTTTGCAATAGCCACCAATCATTTAGTAACTGACGAAATACTTTCTCCACGAGTCGCTTGTCTTCGGAACCACCATAAGCACCAGCATGACGTCTTCATAACTTAATGTAGACCCAACTCAAGTAAATGTATCATAGGACTGTTGAGACCCGACAAAATACTCTTCAGCGCCACTGTCACTAAAATGTGTCCATGCATGCCCAACTTTCCGCAACCATCGAAACGACCCTCAAAATTTACCATTTGAATCAATTGTCTGCATTGATTTGGTCAATTGATTGCCGATCATGGTACTCCGGTTGCCTATTCTAAGCTATAAGGTTGCTAGCCAACTTGGCTCCACGGCGATCCCCCGATTTGCTGCCTTCTTGGCCATTAGGTCATCCTCGTTTTGCATCTGAGCCGTCAGATCTTCACCTCCTGGTAAATCTTGTTTTCACCTGCGGTTGTTTTTCCTGCCCAATGACGGGTGGGCTCGTCTCTCCCTCTTATTGGTTGGGTTGGCCGCGCTGGTGTGCGAGAGGGATTCGCCAGTCAGCCCCGCGCGCACCGCACCGCGTCTCGTCTCAAGTGGCGTAGGCCCCCAACCCCACGACCCCACCACACAAACCCTAGGCTCCCATGCCCCGCAGCGCCGCACTCCATCCTCCTCCTCCGTCCTTCCTCGTCAGCCGCCGCCACCGCTATTCCGCCTCGCTCCTCTCTGTCCGACGACCACGATGTACTTCTTGTCCCCCTTCAAACTTGGCTGCTGTGGAATCCCTTCCCGCCTACATTTTTGGGGAAGAGGACCGAGGCATCTCTCTATATAGGTTAGCCACCACCATAGAAGGGATCGGACCCCCCGAACCCTCATTGGCTCACACAAACACAAGAACTGACCTCCTGGGGTTGTTCTTCCTCTGTACTAGTTCATTCTTAGCCCTCGCGAGGCCAATCCACCCCAAAGCAGGAGTAGGGTCTTACACCGCAAGGTGACCCGAACCTGGGTAAACTGTCGTGTCCCTTTCCTTTCCCGTCCATTGAGCTAGGCTATGAGAGCGACGAGTTGGTAGGCTGGAGAGATTGAGTTCTTCGCACGCACCCCAGAGTTCGAACCTTTCTTGGGTCCGCGGAGCCCTGAATCCGACACACACTTTATTGATAATCAAAGCACAAAAACATCATTTATGAGTACATGAAAAATTAAAGCTAGGAGGTTGATCTATCTAATTATAAGGATTCTCGTCCTAGAAACACTTTCTAGCAAGTTTGTGTGCCACACCATTAGCTCCATGAGGAACATGTAGAAACTCCACCTTCTCGACAACTCCCACGATCCCCATACACCGAGCATAAATTGCCGCCGCATGATCATATTGTTGTTGCCCCGAGCAAGCATCAGTTAAATCCGTGCCATCCAACCCCACAACGACATAATTACATGCACAATTAAGGGCTAGAGCAAGGCCATGATGTATGGCTAGAGCCTTCAGTGCCGCAACAACTGAAACATGTCGTACAAAAGAAGTGGAGGAGGCAAGAAAATTACCTAACAAGCCGACTCCTACCCTTCCTTTACCAACCTCAGGATGATAAGATGCATCTACATTAACTTTCACCAAAACAGAGTAGGGTTTAGACCATGGTACCTGCTGATTCCCTCCCGATTGGGAGTGAGCTGGCTTTAAAAGAGCTATTTTTTGCAATAGCCACCAATCATTTAGTAACTGACGAAATACTTTCTCCACGAGTCGCTTGTCTTCGGAACCACCATAAGCACCAGCATGACGTCTTCATAACTTAATGTAGACCCAACTCAAGTAAATGTATCATAGGACTGTTGAGACCCGACAAAATACTCTTCAGCGCCACTGTCACTAAAATGTGTCCATGCATGCCCAACTTTCCGCAACCATCGAAACGACCCTCAAAATTTACCATTTGAATCAATTGTCTGCATTGATTTGGTCAATTGATTGCCGATCATGGTACTCCGGCTGCCTATTCTAACCTATAAGGTTGCTAGCCAACTTGGCTCCACGGTGATCCCCCGATTTGCTGCCTTCTTGGCCATTAGGTCATCCTCGTTTTGCATCTGAGCCGTCAGATCTTCACCTCCTGGTAAATCTTGTTTTCACCTGCGGTTGTTTTTCCTGCCCAATGACGGGTGGGCTCGTCTCTCCCTCTTATTGGTTGGGTTGGCCGCGCTGGTGTGCGAGAGGGATTCGCCAGTCAGCCCCGCGCGCACCGCACCGCGTCTCGTCTCAAGTGGTGTAGGCCCCCAACCCCACGACCCCACCACACAAACCCTAGGCTCCCATGCCCCGCAGCGCCGCACTCCATCCTCCTCCTCCGTCCTTCCTCGTCAGCCGCCGCCACCGCTATTCCGCCTCGCTCCTCTCTGTCCGACGACCACGATGTACTTCTTGTCCCCCTTCAAACTTGGCTGCTGTGGAATCCCTTCCCGCCTACATTTTTGGGGAAGAGGACCGAGGCATCTCTCTATATAGGTTAGCCACCACCATAGAAGGGATCGGACCCCGCGAACCCTCATTGGCTCACACAAACACAAGAACTGACCTCCTAGGGTTGTTCTTCCTCTGTACTAGTTCATTCTCAGCCCTCGCGAGGCCAATCCACCCCAAAGCAGGAGTAGGGTCTTACACCGCAAGGTGACCCGAACCTGGGTAAACTGTCGTGTCCCTTTCCTTTCCCGTCCATTGAGCTAGGCTGTGAGAGCGACGAGTTGGTAGGCTGGAGAGATTGAGTTCTTCGCACGCACCCCAGAGTTCGAACCTTTCTTGGGTCCGCGGAGCCCTGAATCCGACACACACTTTATTGATAATCAAAGCACAAAAACATCATTTATGAGTACATGAAAAATTAAAGCTAGGAGGTTGATCTATCTAATTATAAGGATTCTCGTCCTAGAAACACTTTCTAGCAAGTTTGTGTGCCACACCATTAGCTCCATGAGGAACATGTAGAAACTCCACCTTCTCGACAACTCCCACGATCCCCATACACCGAGCATAAATTGCCGCCGCATGATCATATTGTTGTTGCCCCGAGCAAGCATCAGTTAAATCCGTGCCATCCAACCCCACAACGACATAATTACATGCACAATTAAGGCTAGAGCAAGGCCATGATGTATGGCTAGAGCCTTCAGTGCCGCAACAACTGAAACATGTCGTACAAAAGAAGTGGAGGAGGCAAGAAAATTACCTAACAAGCCGACTCCTACCCTTCCTTTACCAACCTCAGGATGATAAGATGCATCTACATTAACTTTCACCAAAACGGAGTAGGGTTTAGACCATGGTACCTGCTGATTCCCTCCCGATCGGGAGTGAGCTGGATTTAAAAGAGCTATTTTTTTGCAATAGCCACCAATCATTTAGTAACTGACGAAATACTTTCTCCACGAGTCGCTTGTCTTCGGAACCACCATAAGCACCAGCATGACGTCTTCATAACTTAATGTAGACCCAACTCAAGTAAATGTATCATAGGACTGTTGAGACCCGACAAAATACTCTTCAGCGCCACTGTCACTAAAATGTGTACATGCATGCCCAACTTTCCGCAACCATCGAAACGACCCTCAAAATTTACCATTTGAATCAATTGTCTGCATTGATTTGGTCAATTGATTGCCGATCATGGTACTCCGGTTGCCTATTCTAACCTATAAGGTTGCTAGCCAACTTGGCTCCACGGTGATCCCCCGATTTGCTGCCTTCTTGGCCATTAGATCATCCTCGTTTTGCATCTGAGCCGTCAGATCTTCACCTCCTGGTAAATCTTGTTTTCACCTGCGGTTGTTTTTCCTGCCCAATGACGGGTGGGCTCGTCTCTCCCTCTTATTGGTTGGGTTGGCCGCGCTGGTGTGCGAGAGGGATTCGCCAGTCAGCCCCGCGCGCACCGCACCGCGTCTCGTCTCAAGTGGCGTAGGCCCCCAACCCCACGGCCCCACCACACAAACCCTAGGCTCACATGCCCTGCAGCGCCGCACTCCATCCTCCTCCTCCGTCCTTCCTCGTCAGCCGCCACCACCGCTATTCCGCCTCGCTCCTCTCTGTCCGACGACCACGATGTACTTCTTGTCCCCCTTCAAACTTGGCTGCTGTGGAATCCCTTCCCGCCTACATTTTTGGGGAAGAGGACCGAGGCATCTCTCTATATAGGTTAGCCACCACCATAGAAGGGATCGGACCCCCCGAACCCTCATTGGCTCACACAAACACAAGAACTGACCTCCTGGGGTTGTTCTTCCTCTGTACTAGTTCATTCTCAGCCCTCGCGAGGCCAATCCACCCCAAAGCAGGAGTAGGGTCTTACACCGCAAGGTGACCCGAACTTGGGTAAACTGTCGTGTCCCTTTCCTTTCCCGTCCATTGAGCTAGGCTGTGAGAGCGACGAGTTGGTAGGCTGGAGAGATTGAGTTCTTCGCACGCACCCCAGAGTTCGAACCTTTCTTGGGTCCGCGGAGCCCTGAATCCGACACACACTTTATTGATAATCAAAGCACAAAAACATCATTTATGAGTACATGAAAAATTAAAGCTAGGATGTTGATCTATCTAATTATAAGGATTCTCGTCCTAGAAACACTTTCTAGCAAGTTTGTGTGCCACACCATTAGCTCCATGAGGAACATGTAGAAACTCCACCTTCTCGACAACTCCCACGATCCCCATACACCGAGCATAAATTGCCGCCGCATGATCATATTGTTGTTGCCCCGAGCAAGCATCAGTTAAATCCGTGCCATCCAACCCCACAACGACATAATTACATGCACAATTAAGGGCTAGAGCAAGGCCATGATGTATGGCTAGAGCCTTCAGTGCCGCAACAACTGAAACATGTCGTACAAAAGAAGTGGAGGAGGCAAGAAAATTACCTAACAAGCCGACTCCTACCCTTCCTTTACCAACCTCAGGATGATAAGATGCATCTACACTAACTTTCACCAAAACGGAGTAGGGTTTAGACCATGGTACCTGCTGATTCCCTCCCGATCGGGAGTGAGCTGGCTTTAAAAGAGCTATTTTTTTTGCAATAGCCACCAATCATTTAGTAACTGACGAAATACTTTCTCCACGAGTCGCTTGTCTTCGGAACCACCATAAGCACCAGCATGACGTCTTCATAACTTAATGTAGACCCAACTCAAGTAAATGTATCATAGGACTGTTGAGACCCGACAAAATACTCTTCAGCGCCACTGTCACTAAAATGTGTACATGCATGCCCAACTTTCCGCAACCATCGAAACGACCCTCAAAATTTACCATTTGAATCAATTGTCTGCATTGATTTGGTCAATTGATCGCCGATCATGGTACTCCGGTTGCCTATTCTAACCTATAAGGTTGCTAGCCAACTTGGCTCCACGGTGATCCCCCGATTTGCTGCCTTCTTGGCCATTAGATCATCCTCGTTTTGCATCTGAGCCGTCAGATCTTCACCTCCTGGTAAATCTTGTTTTCACCTGCGGTTGTTTTTCCTGCCCAATGACGGGTGGGCTCGTCTCTCCCTCTTATTGGTTGGGTTGGCCGCGCTGGTGTGCGAGAGGGATTCGCCAGTCAGCCCCGCGCGCACCGCACCGCGTCTCGTCTCAAGTGGCGTAGGCCCCCAACCCCACGGCCCCACCACACAAACCCTAGGCTCACATGCCCTGCAGCGCCGCACTCCATCCTCCTCCTCCGTCCTTCCTCGTCAGCCGCCGCCACCGCTATTCCGCCTCGCTCCTCTCTGTCCGACGACCACGATGTACTTCTTGTCCCCCTTCAAACTTGGCTGCTGTGGAATCCCTTCCCGCCTACATTTTTGGGGAAGAGGACCGAGGCATCTCTCTATATAGGTTAGCCACCACCATAGAAGGGATCGGACCCCCCGAACCCTCATTGGCTCACACAAACACAAGAACTGACCTCCTGGGGTTGTTCTTCCTCTGTACTAGTTCATTCTCAGCCCTCGCGAGGCCAATCCACCCCAAAGCAGGAGTAGGGTCTTACACCGCAAGGTGACCCGAACTTGGGTAAACTGTCGTGTCCCTTTCCTTTCCCGTCCATTGAGCTAGGCTGTGAGAGCGACGAGTTGGTAGGCTGGAGAGATTGAGTTCTTCGCACGCACCCTAGAGTTCGAACCTTTCTTGGGTCCGCGGAGCCCTGAATCCGACACACACTTTATTGATAATCAAAGCACAAAAACATCATTTATGAGTGCATGAAAAATTAAAGCTAGGAGGTTGATCTATCTAATTATAAGGATTCTCGTCCTAGAAACACTTTCTAGCAAGTTTGTGTGCCACACCATTAGCTCCATGAGGAACATGTAGAAACTCCACCTTCTCGACAACTCCCACGATCCCCATACACCGAGCATAAATTGCCGCCGCATGATCATATTGTTGTTGCCCCGAGCAAGCATCAGTTAAATCCGTGCCATCCAACCCCACAACGACATAATTACATGCACAATTAAGGGCTAGAGCAAGGCCATGATGTATGGCTAGAGCCTTCAGTGCCGCAACAACTGAAACATGTCGTACAAAAGAAGTGGAGGAGGCAAGAAAATTACCTAACAAGCCGACTCCTACCCTTCCTTTACCAACCTCAGGATGATAAGATGCATCTACATTAACTTTCACCAAAACGGAGTAGGGTTTAGACCATGGTACCTGCTGATTCCCTCCCGATCGGGAGTGAGCTAGCTTTAAAAGAGCTATTTTTTTTGCAATAGCCACCAATCATTTAGTAACTGACGAAATACTTTCTCCACGAGTCGCTTGTCTTCGGAACCACCATAAGCACCAGCATGACGTCTTCATAACTTAATGTAGACCCAACTCAAGTAAATGTATCATAGGACTGTTGAGACCCGACAAAATACTCTTCAGCGCCACTGTCACTAAAATGTGTCCATGCATGCCCAACTTTCCGCAACCATCGAAACGACCCTCAAAATTTACCATTTGAATCAATTGTCTGCATTGATTTGGTCAATTGATTGCCGATCATGGTACTCCGGTTGCCTATTCTAAGCTATAAGGTTGCTAGCCAACTTGGCTCCACGGTGATCCCCCGATTTGCTGCCGTCTTGGCCATTAGGTCATCCTCGTTTTGCATCTGAGCCGTCAGATCTTCACCTCCTGGTAAATCTTGTTTTCACCTGCGGTTGTTTTTCCTGCCCAATGACGGGTGGGCTCGTCTCTCCCTCTTATTGGTTGGGTTGGCCGCGCTGGTGTGCGAGAGGGATTCGCCAGTCAGCCCCGCGCGCACCGCACCGCGTCTCGTCTCAAGTGGCGTAGGCCCCCAACCCCACGACCCCACCACACAAACCCTAGGCTCCCATGCCCCGCAGCGCCGCACTCCATCCTCCTCCTCCGTCCTTCCTCGTCAGCCGCCGCCACCGCTATTCCGCCTCGCTCCTCTCTGTCCAACGACCACGATGTACTTCTTGTCCCCCTTCAAACTTGGCTGCTGTGGAATCCCTTCCCGCCTACATTTTTGGGGAAGAGGACCGAGGCATCTCTCTATATAGGTTAGCCACCACCATAGAAGGGATCGGACCCCCCGAACCCTCATTGGCTCACACAAACACAAGAACTGACCTCCTGGGGTTGTTCTTCCTCTGTACTAGTTCATTCTCAGTCGCCAATCCACCCCAAAGCAGGAGTAGGGTCTTACACCGCAAGGTGACCCGAACTTGGGTAAACTGTCGTGTCCCTTTCCTTTCCCGTCCATTGAGCTAGGCTGTGAGAGCGACGAGTTGGTAGGCTGGAGAGATTGAGTTCTTCGCACGCACCCCAGAGTTCGAACCTTTCTTGGGTCCGCGGAGCCCTGAATCCGACACACACTTTATTGATAATCAAAGCACAAAAACATCATTTATGAGTACATGAAAAATTAAAGCTAGGAGGTTGATCTATCTAATTATAAGGATTCTCGTCCTAGAAACACTTTCTAGCAAGTTTGTGTGCCACACCATTAGCTCCATGAGGAACATGTAGAAACTCCACCTTCTCGACAACTCCCACGATCCCCATACACCGAGCATAAATTGCCGCCGCATGATCATATTGTTGTTGCCCCGAGCAAGCATCAGTTAAATCCGTGCCATCCAACCCCACAACGACATAATTACATGCACAATTAAGGGCTAGAGCAAGGCCATGATGTATGGCTAGAGCCTTCAGTGCCGCAACAACTGAAACATGTCGTACAAAAGAAGTGGAGGAGGCAAGAAAATTACCTAACAAGCCGACTCCTACCCTTCCTTTACCACCCTCAGGATGATAAGATGCATCTACATTAACTTTCACCAAAACGGAGTAGGGTTTAGACCATGGTACCTGCTGATTCCCTCCCGATCGGGAGTGAGCTGGATTTAAAAGAGCTATTTTTTTTTGCAATAGCCACCAATCATTTAGTAACTGACGAAATACTTTCTCCACGAGTCGCTTGTCTTCGGAACCACCATAAGCACCAGCATGACGTCTTCATAACTTAATGTAGACCCAACTCAAGTAAATGTATCATAGGACTGTTGAGACCCGACAAAATACTCTTCAGCGCCACTGTCACTAAAATGTGTCCATGCATGCCCAACTTTCCGCAACCATCCAAACGACCCTCAAAATTTACCATTTGAATCAATTGTCTGCATTGATTTGGTCAATTGATTGCTGCATGGTACTCCGGTTGCCTATTTTGATAATTAAATCAGGGCACTCTGATGAGGTGGCTTAGAGCCGCGTAAACCCCTGGCAAAACCCTAACCACCCCCGAGATTCCACGCCGGAGCCGCGCCCGATGCAGCCGATGCCGAAACTACCCCCGTGGAGCCGCAAAGCAGACGCCGAAATATCACCGGACTCCCCCCGTGCGTGCGGAAGGAGTAAGGAAAAACGAAAAATTGAGAGAGCCGTCTCACCCAGAGGCCAGAGGCCAGCAGCAGAGCCCAGCGACCGCGGGGGATCAGGAGGGGCCGCTCGCCCGTATAAAAAGGAGCGGCCGGCGAACGCATCCGCCTCCCTCTCCCCCCTTTTACCCAAACAGCCCCTCGCCTCCACAAGCCAATCGTCCCCG
>NC_057809.1:512515002-512533845 GCF_018294505.1 Triticum aestivum | reverse complement strand
AGGCAGGCAGGTGCGCGTCCTCCCGACTCCGCGTCCCATTCGCGCGCGCGCGCGCTTCGTCGGCGTGCCGAGGGTTTAGGGTTTTGATTCCGGTCCAGATCGGCGTGCCCGTGTGGCGCCCGGTCTGGACGGATGGGGTTTAGCCGGGAGAATTGTCGTGTTTTCGGTGCGTTGCCGGCTGCGGCGGGGTATAGAGTTTTTGACTGATGAGATTTGGAGGCGGCGGCGCTGCTTTTGGCTCGTTGCAGGAATATGGCGGGCAAGTCCAAGGGTGCGAGGAACAAGGCCAAGGCGCAGGCCGCCAGCCAGGAGGCCGTCTCGGTGGAGCCGGTCGCTGATGTGGTGGAGGAGGCCAAGCCCCAGAACGGGGAAGTGACTGAGGCCCCTGCTGCCGAGGTCGCCCCTGCTGCTGAGGTCGCTGCCGCGGACGTGGAGAAGGAGGAGGGGGATGCGGCCGAGGCCGCACAGGCTGCAGAGAAGCCAGCTGAAGGTGAGGACAACCGCCTGTTTATGTTACATCGATAGTGTATTTATTCACAAGACTGGGAAACGTGGTATTTTGGCTCTTAGGTTCATAAAGTCGTGACCTTTTTGGGAAATTAATGGTTGCAGATAAGAACATTAGGCGTTACAAGTATCCAACTTGCACAGGTTCTTTATTAGTGATGAAGTAATCTAGATCAAGGCTAGATTTTGTGGGTGTAATTTCCTAAGCTGAACGAATAACATGCTGCATGCTGCTGTATTTAACTGTGTGCTTAATTTATTGATGCCAGACGATTGTAAAACTAGTGACACTGGATAGGCATTACATTTGGCAGAAACTTGTCCCTGGAACTTACAGTTGGCTATGGTTATATGTCTTCAGTTGCACTTGGCCGGTAGCATTGTATACAAGTTCATTCTAGTTCCTGTCATCATCATGTGAATTTTTTCATTTCATGAACCGTGAGGACTATATGTGCTGCATTCTCGTAATAGTATTCTTTCTTTTGGACATTCGACTGTTCTAACAAGGAAACGTTGTGTGTCAAGCAGGAGAGCTTCATCTATACCCTGTTTCTGTTAAGACGCAATCAGGTGAAAAGCTGGAGCTGCAGGTACGTGTAAAAAATCTTATTCTCTTTACCTCTTTTGGATTTTACAGCCTCTTACCAGAACACATGGGATTTATATTTTAGAATTTAAGTGGTCAAATTTCTTTATTCTGACTGCTTATATGCACAAAACTATTTTGATTGATGACTGTTCATATGAAAATGTTACCACTACTCTACTAGGTGGATTTATGTTCATAATATAATATTTTCATCACACTTCCAGTTAGTATTTTTACTTCCAAAGTGGCTTGCTTGAGGCCACGCTGTCGAACTGTCATATAGTATTGGGAACAGCGACTAGGATTTTTTTTTTAAAAATATTGTGCTATTGCATATGCAGCTAAGCCCTGGAGATTCTGTCATTGATGTCAAACAATTCCTCTTGGACGCTCCTGAAACTTGCTTCTACACATGCTATGATTTGATATTGCATACGAAAGATGGTTCAACACACCAGTTAGAGGACTACAATGAAATTTCTGAGATTGCAGATATAACTGCTGGTGGCTGTTCGTTGGAGATGGTTGCTGGTATGTATACAGGCAGTTATGCAAATTATCCATTTTTGTTGTTGGTTCAACTACTTTATATGATGGGGCTGAAAATAATGTTTCTTTCAGCAACATATGATGAGAGGTCTATTAGGTCGCATCTCCGCCGTGTCCGGGAATTGCTCTCTCTTTCTAGTCTTCATGTCTCACTATCGACATCCCTAGCTCTGCAGCAGGAGTCTGCACAGGCGAAAAATGCAGGTACTAATACCATGTGGAGATTCTTCCTTCTTTAATTCTGTATGTTTACTGATAATGCTGTCTGTTAGTTGAGGCGCCATCTGCAATTTTACCAAGCAGTACTATGATTTGTGCGGAAGTGTTAATTCAACCTGTCGTTGATGTAGTTCTTATTTGCTTTCCCCTGTAGATGCAGGAAAAACTGCTCACCAGGAGCTTGATGGTTTGAATTTCATGGAGGATACTACTGTAGCTCTTACTAATTTGCTGGCATCTGCACCAGCAGAAATCAAATGTGTGGACAGCATAGTTTTTTCATCATTCAATCCTCCACCAAGTTATAGGAGGTAATTTTTACGATTGTGATTTACATCCTTATCTCATTATTTTGGGACATAGTTTTTCATCATTCAATCCTCCACCTTCGCAAGAACCATTGTTCGAAACATCAGCCCTCTGGATTCTCATATGATAGGCCGGTTAAGCTACATTGCTTTTGAAGCTGTGGTGACTAATCAAGTAGGTTTGTATGTTAGAACTATGGGAATGGTCCACTTGAATTTATCAATCAAAATTTAGCATGACCATGATGGTTTTCTAGTCATGCTAGTACTTTGCACACACTCCTCCAACAATTCAGGAATCCTACATAGTGCTAGTGGCATGGTAGGAACTAGGGAGAATGGGGGAAAACATGAGAGTTTAAGATCTTTCTGTAACTAAAAGTTGTATCATCTATACTAGTTCCATCCTGTTAAAGTTCCACTGATGCGCTAAAATGTATCATTCCCGCTGTCAATTCTTAATATTTACTGGCCTCGTCTCTCCACCTGCACCTTTGGTTAACTATATTCCTCCCATACTGGATTATATTGATTTGCATATGGGTTATACTATTGAATCCTGTAGTTTGCTATTATCCATTGAGCTTTTATTCAAAGCATCATTTTTCTGTGTAATTTTCCCTCAGCGAGGATCTGTCTGTTAATATGACTGCTTTATATATATAAGGCTCCCTTGCTATTTGGATGTCGAGGAACTAACAAGCACTGATGGTTTCCATAGGTTACATGGGGATCTCATCTATATTGATGTTGTGACATTAGAAGGAAGCAAACACTGCATCACGGGGAGCTCCAAATCTTTTTATGTGAACGCTAGCAATGGAAGTGTTTTGGATTCAAGACCTTTGAAACAATCTCACGAAGCCAGCACTTTAGTTGGCCTGCTACAAAAAATTAGCGCCAAGTTTAAGAAAGGTTTTGTGTTTATTCTAGAGTTTATCTGGCTAACTTTGCTGGGCCTCAGTACTATTTCATCTATCTATAGTGACACTTGGACAATTTTTTTGAAGGCTTTCGCGAAATATTGGACCGCAAAGCATCGGCCCATCCTTTTGAGAATGTTCAGGCCTTGCTTCCAGTGACTTCTTGGTTGGGAGCTCACCCCGTGCCAGGTAACTTCCTCAGTATATTCTCCCATGTTTGCCATATTATCTTCTATATCTTCAAAAAGTGATCAGGCTTGTCTAAGCCTAGGAAGTTCTCACCCTCATTTCTGTTTCAACAAGTCATAAAAGGGAGGTTAAAAAAGTCATAAAAGGGACTGTGTTGATTAACACACATGTTGATTAATAATTCTTGATATATTTTTTGCCATGGTGAATAATTAATAATTTTGGATGGCTCCATGTTGATTTATTCATCATCTTAGTGTACTATGTTGTATTGAACTTAACACGCATCCACATTTCTATGTACAACAGAACATAGAAGAGATGCAGCCAGGGCTGAGGATTCTGTTGTGCTGTCATATGGTACCGAGTTGATTGGGATGCAGAGAGACTGGAATGAGGAACTGCAGTCATGCCGAGAGTTTCCTCATGCCAATCCTCAAGAAAGGTACTTATTTACCATTTCATGATCTTTGTTGCCTATAAGCCTTGCTGACATATTATTTCTGGATATTTTAGAATATTGCGAGGCAGAGCACTCTATAAAGTGACATGTGATTTTGTTGATGCTGCTGTAAAAGGAGCAGTCGGTGTCATCAATAGATGTATACCTCCAATCAATCCAACTGATCCAGAATGTTTCCATATGTGAGTAAAACTCGAATCTCACACTGTTTGCCAATTAACTACCACATCACTTCTGTTTCTCTTTTCTGATTTGAGGTCAGTCTGCTTGATGTCATGGTATAATGTGTTATTGAATGAATAAGGGTGGTATGTCTGTGATAAGGGTATATGTGTGTAGCTATCATGCTTCTTAATTATGATTTTAGAATCTGAAGCTCTTGGCACTTTGTTTGAACTTTGAAGTTAGCCAATAACGATAATGAGAACCTTGTTGTGTCAAGGGTTTCTGTCCCCTCCCTCGCAAAAAAGGGGTTCTATCTCCTCAACTAATTCATGCTCCAGTCATTCCCTCCAACCTCGACAAGGAAAACGGGTGTTTCAGGAGACTGATGACTCCAAGCTAGACAAGAATCAAGTTTGGGAAACTTGTCATCTATTTTACATTGACAAGAATCAAGTTTGAGAAACTTGTCATCTATTTTGCATTGTTATTCAAGCATGTGAACATTGTTTGTATGTAATCCGTGCAGGGATTACCGAGTGCAAACCCATAGTTGGTTGAGGTCACATGACATGTGACCATTGGATGAAACTTGGTTGTATTTGGTTTCGTAAAAACTGAGATTGTGAGATTGCTGTGTGATCTGAGGGATTATTTGCAATCTTGTGGTCCTCAAGGCCACTTTGTCATATCCAAGTTCACCGAATGGATCTTGTTGGGGTTTCTCATGATGTTGCCTAGTCACATGTTCAAAAAAGCACCATTGATTAATATGCCCTGCTTAGAATATCATGTAGGTACCTAGCGGATTTGAGTGTAAGCACTTGTAACTTGTCTTCCATTGCACATGTGCTAAACTAAGAATTAAGAATCAAGATTTGCGTTTATAGTAGTTACCTGGAGCTGGCTGGTCAACAACCAGTCTGCTTCTTTTAGCTTGATGCACTGTACACATACTTTTTAGATCGTCAGTTTCACTTTTAACTGATTAGTTTTGGATACCATCATCTCTGTTTGAGTGGCTTGACTGGCTGTTGATTGATTAGCTTCAGTTCCTTTTGGAGATGCTTACATCTGCTCCTATACATTTCAGGTATGTCCACAACAACATTTTCTTCAGTTTTGCGGTTGACTCTGACTATGAGCAAATCTCAAAGGACCAAAAGCCAGATTGCCAAAATGGTTCTAGCAGGAGTACGCCAGTCCCCTCCCCAGGTTTGGGTGCCAAGGCAGATTCTGGAGTAGCACCAGATTCAAAAACTGAAGAGGCAAACAGTGTTTTGGAAGGACCTACAGAGGCACAAATAGCAGACAGTGAGCAGGCGACCTATGCTTCTGCTAATAATGACTTGAAAGGAACGAAATCTTACCAAGAAGCTGATATTTCGGGGCTTTATAATCTTGCCATGGCAATAATTGATTACAGAGGTCACAGGGTTGTAGCTCAGGTATGTGCAAGAAACAGTTCTCTATTTATGGCATTTGTTGACACTTTCCTGCTTACATCATGATCTTCTGCTATACCACTGGGTTCCATTTTTTTTCCATGCTTGAAGTGCTGTCGGTTCTTAATACTTGAATTATATTTGCTGGATTAGTAGATGCCCTAAAAAGCTGATTCAATGTAGAAAGATGCATATTATATTAAGATTTTCGTAATTGCATTTTGTATTTTTTTTCCACATATATCCATGTTTGAGCCACCTTATCATTTCCTTTGTAATTCTTTGCGATGCAAAGGCTTGCTTATATATGAATGTAACTTGTACCTATTACTGGATCTGTAGAGTATCATACCTGGTATTCTTCAAGGAGACAAGTCTGACTCCCTTCTGTATGGTTCTGTTGATAATGGCAAGAAGATATCTTGGAACGAGTCATTCCATGCAAAGGTCAGCCATCATCTTTTGTCCTATTTGCATATTATTGTTCCACATGATTGGACGGTTTTCTTCTTATGTCTGGTGACTATTCTTCGTTTGTCACGACCTCCATACATCTTTCCAGTTCAGACAGGAATTCAATTGTGCTGTGCTGCAGCCAGTTGGTTGTTCAAATATGCTGGTTGTCGTGTCATGTTAGTTATTATATAGTTGCTTAACTAACTAACGGTAGGAGGCTTACTGGTTTGTTGTTCTTGTCTGAGGCTCAGTTCTTAATATGGCTAGCTGAAACACTATTTCCATCATTTTGTGTTGTACTTTTCTACTAATTCACCTGTCATGCTGGTTGCCTGGTTGGTATGTTAGTTAATGTTTAGTTGCTTAACATAATAACTAACAGTAGGAGGATTACTGGTTTGTTGTTCTTGTTTGAGGCTCAGTTTGGTTAGAGGCTAGCTGAAACACTATATCCATCGTTTTGTGTTCTACTTTCAACTAATTCACCTGGCCCGCTGGTTGCCTTATGCACTTTTCACAATGATGTATGGCTTTGTCTGACTGCTGCACAATTGATTATCTGTTGAAGTGCACTTTTTTGTAACGTCAGCGGTTTGGCTAAGTTGTGCCCACTTGATTTTCGTCTGAAATGCCAGTGCAAAAATTACATATGCAAGTTTTGAAAGATTCAGCTATCATACATACCTGAAGTATTTGTGGAAGGGAGCAATATTTGTTTCCAAATTTGGATATTCTTATTTCATGATGATATCTTCGTTTGACATCTAAAGTAAGATCCGCTCTGTTAGGTAGTTGAGGCTGCAAAGCGTCTCCATGTGAAGGAGCATGTGGTTTTGGATGGTTCTGGCAATCCTGTAAAATTAGCTGCTACAGTTGAATGCAAGGGAATCGTTGGTAGTGATGACAGGTAATTCTTATTTTGAGGTTAAACATTGATTCTTTTACTAGTTTTCATTGATAAATTACTCCCTCTGTTTTTATTTACTCTGCATATTAGAGTTGACTGAAGTCAAACTTCGTAAAGTTTGACCAAGTTTATAGAAAACAATATAGACATTTATCATAATAAATTTATACGATGTGAAAGTACATTTAAGAATAAATCTAATGTTGTTGATTTGTTATTGTATATCTTAATATTTTTGTATATAAACTTGGTCAAAGTTTGTAAAGCTTGACTTTGACCAAAGCTAATATGCGAACTAAATAAAAACGGAGGGAGTAAATGCTTTGCAACTGTTGCCTTTTGTAGTTTCTTAAAGGTTCTTTGTTAGCTAGATCGATTGATTAGAAACATTATAAACATGTAAAAAGCCTAATAGGTGTGCATTCTGGTCAGGTGTGAACTTGACTAGCACATGCATGAACTGTCAAAGATCTTCATTTTTTTTTTCCTGAGGCTTGGATTTTTTAAGAAAGAAAAACAGATTTGACCCTGGGATTTACCTCTTTGACCACATAACTCCTGAGAAAAAAGGGCCATTCAACAGCTTAAGCTTGTAAAACCGGTCATAATAGTAACAAGTCCCAAGGGTGGTTTTGCCTACTTGTGCCAGTTCACAAGGTTTTGCCCCTTTCTAGATTTTTTCTTATGGAATTGTTGAACATGCAAATATCCTACTAGTGAGTGTATTTTTGATCCGATCCACTTTGCATCATCACATGCCTAAACTGTCTGAAATCATCTCTTACTTGTTTCTCTTCCTTTTGTCTCGTGACACATCACTTTCGTGTTATCTTTGCTCCGACAGTTAAATGTGTTCATGTGATCCTAAAGTTTTGTTTCATGCTGTTGTTTGACTTTCCCCCACTGTAGGCATTATATTTTGGATCTGATGAGAGTGACTCCTCGAGATTCTAACTACATTGGACTGCAGCACCGTTTCTGTGTGTTGAGACCTGAGCTTGTAGCCTCATTTGTCGAGGTGAGCTGATGGCATAGCTTTGGTTTTGTAATAAAAAAAAGAAGGATCCTATGTTTCACTGATGCATGATTTGTTTCATGGCTAATTCTAACTATCTAATTTTTCCGAATTGGGTAGGCTGAATCCATAAAGAAATCCCCTACGCAGAAAGTTCCGGATGTTCCCACAGAATTGAATGGGCAAGAATCTGATGACATTGCCAGTGGTTCTGATGCTACGGTTCGTGCAGAAATTTTTCTCACTGCATTTTCTACTCTTGTTTAGGGAAGATTAACATACATTTTTTCTTTGTCATGAACAGTCCCTGCTCAGAATACATCAATAATAAAAAATGAGTACAAAAGGGCACATAAGAAGTAATGAAATATAATGATGATCCAATTTTTTTTTGTAATAAGAACCCAAAGGAGATAGCAGCTGAGGCAGGACTGAAAGAATAGAATCAGACTGCCTTCCTCCAAATTGAGCCAATTAGCATGCTGTTTTAATCAGTAACGAAGATTAGTTCTTTGTTTTGTTGCTCCGGAACAGAAAAAATATTGAAACTGCATTTAATTAGTAGCATTGCAGTTGCCTGATCAAGAGTCTGCTCTCTTCAGTGACTCGAGGCAAATTACTTTTGCCATTCCATTTTATATTCTAAGTTTGAGAACTTGGATGACTTTGTGCACTTATCCATTAAAAGGGCCAAAGTCTAAATAGAAATGATATGATATTGTTGCTTCTATGGTCGCTAGAATCTTATTGCTGATATTTCAGGCTGCTTCTGTGGAGGAACATGACAAGTCTGATGAAACCCCTGTTTCTACACCTGCTGAAAGTAATGACTCGACTGCTGAAATTCTTTTCAATCCAAATGTATTTACGGAGTACAAGCTTGCTGGCAGTCCTGAGGTGAGTTTAATAAGTAATAACTACCCTTTGTTTATTTTGCTGCTGTTGCACCTTAAAAAGATTGTGCTCTTCAATGTTCTTAGGAGATTGAAGCAGATGAAGCTTTGGTTAAAAAGGTTGGTTCGTATCTGTTAGATACGGTGATCCCAAAGTTTGTTCAGGATCTTTGCTCTCTTGATGTCTCCCCTATGGACGGTCAAACTTTAACTGATGTGCTGCATAGCAATGGGATAAATGTTAGGTATCTAGGCAAAGTAAGTCTCTGTGCACTGATACATCAAAACATTGCATTGCATTTTTATGTTCCTAAAACAATCCATTTCTCAGGTTGCAGGCTTGATCAAGCATTTGCCACATCTGTGGGACTTATTTTCGGCTGAGATAATTGTTAGGTCTGCGAAGCATGTTGTCAAGGTGCTGTTCCTATCCTGTTTATGCTAGATGTAGCTGTTTATTTGTGACATCAAACAGTTTACAACATTAGAGATTTTTTCCTGCTATGGTAGTTGCTACGTCCCCCAAGCATTTTCAATGCGGCTCATCTGTCCTTTTACAACTCTGGCTGCCTATTTCTTGTCTTTTTACCATGAGCCTTGTTACCATGAGCTGGCTATTTCTTGTCCTTTTACCATGAGCTGCCAATTGTAAAGTGAATAATATTTAAAGTGCAAAAGTTGGCTTTCTTGCTAAGGAAGTGAATGCCTGTAAAAGAAAGTAGTAGTGAACAAGACATCGTTTACTTGCACTGCTATGAATGTGCATCTTCACTTCTGGAGCACAATTTAGTATTCCCTCCATCCCAAAATAATTGTTGTACTAAAGTTGAGACACTTATTTTGGGACGGAGGGAGGATTAAGTTATTGCAACATACATACTGTTGTGATATCCACACTGTGGGTTAGTTTACATTAGATAATTATGTTATAAGATGATGATTAGTCACATGTAGTTCTTTCTGTCATAGAAATCTCAAAATTGCAGCCTTTTATTTTGTTGCCATGTTCAACTTACTTACGGTGTTAGAATATTATTTATTTAACCATCATGCGCTCTTGCTACTCCAGGACATACTGAGGCAAAGCCCGGACCATAATATTGCACCTGCTGTTGCTCATTTCTTGAATTGTTTCTTTGGCAAAGTTTTGGCTGCTTCAACAAAAGGTAGTACTGGCAGCCCGCAGTCGAAAACCCAGAAGGTGTGCTTTCCTGTGAATTTGCTATGCACTGTGGAAATTTATCTGGAGCTTAGTTTATTATTGTTTAACCTTTTGCTGGTACAAAAACTGTATTCAATGGCCAGAAATCAAGTCAATCAGCTTCTTCAAAAAAGGGTCAATCTGCATTTTCCCAGCTAACATCTGACGGAGTTTGGTCTGACATTAAGGAGTTCGCGAAACATAAATACCAGGTGTGGGCAGTTACTATTTCTTTATGTTTTCAGTTTTTTATCTAACACCATGACGAATGGGCTTCATTTATTTAGTTTGAAGCGCCGGATGATGTGAGGGTTGGGGCTAAAAGAGTTGCAGTTCTCCGCAATCTTTGCCAAAAGGTTAGCTGTGTTCAGACTTGCATGATAATATATTTGTCGGATGATGCTTGGTTTGGTCTTTGACAAAAAGAAATTTTTACGTTCTGAGTTCCCATTGCTCTTTTCGGCACTTTCTTTTTTAAAAAATGTTGGCCTGCTTTTAGAATCATGTTCCACGTAGTATATAGTGCCTGCCAATTATGGTGCCATCTAATTTGTCTGACATACCAAATATTCTTCATTTAATAGGTGGGAATAACAATTGCTGCTCGCAAATACGATCTGCATTCTACTACTCCATTCCAACCTTCAGATATCTTGAATCTCCAACCAGTCGTTAAGCACTCAGTTCCTACCTGTACTGATGCAAGGAAGCTTATGGAAGCTGGGAAAATCCGGATGGCTGAGGTATATATTTCCTATACCGCCTTGTTTCTTGTACCTGGTTAATATTTCAATATATGAATTTTGCAAATTCTTGTTCATGCTTTTCAGGGAACTCTAAATGAGGCGTGTGCACTATTTTCTGAAGCTTTTTCTCTACTTCAACAGGTAAAATACATCTTAGCATGAGAATCCTCTGAGCTTCTGTTATTTACCCCTGATCATTGCTTATTGCAGATCAATGGTCCCATGCACAAGGATGCTGCGAACTGTTGCCGGTAACACACACACACACACACACTTATATGTGATTTATTTTATTATTATTTTCTTTTACCAGGAAAATTCATATGTTGAGATCCTAAACCTCCTTTAATTTTCAGAGTTGTGTTGATCATGCTTACTGTAATTTTACAATTTGAAATGTTTCTGAGATAAATCAGTACGAGAAACATTATTAAGAATATATTGTGATATCACATGTTTGACTACAAACATGCAAGTTACCATGAAGATGAGTAGATGAGAAAGAAGATTTCCTATGAAACAATATTCCTGATTGAAACAACTTATCTTTGTTACTGTGAACGTATTAACAATGTCTTTTTGCGAACAAACTTCTATTGAAATCCTTCTGTTCTTTATTTTTTTTATTTTGCCAAAGGTACCTTGCTATGGTTTTGTACCATGCCGGCGACACAGCAGGAGCAATTGTGCAGCAACATAGAGAGCTTATCATAAATGAGCGATGCCTTGGTCTAGACCATCCTGATACAGCCCACAGGCATGTACTTTTATTTGGTTTATTTGTGCTTATTATTTGTAACTGCTGTTGATTCAAGTTGCCATAAAACGAACCTATTTATCAATTTGAAATCAAAAATTGCAAAGCAGGAGTGGAAGGCTCAGTTTCTTGGTTAAAAAGCATTAGCTTTTTGAAAATCTAACCTTGGATGTTACATTTATGAGTTGTCTACTTTTTTTGTAGCGGTAGTGATTTCTCTGTTGTTCACAAAGTTGAAATTTGTTGAGCAGTGTTCAGCTTGTTAGTACAAGAACATTGTCTCTTTGATATCAGCACATGGCTACCAATCTGATGTTAATCTTCTTTTAATCCTATGTTTCCTTATTTTCAGCTACGGTAACATGGCTTTGTTCTATCATGGGCTCAATCAAACCGAACTTGCGCTGCGACACATGTCCCGTACACTGCTGTTGCTGAGTTTAGCATCTGGTCCTGATCATCCGGATGTTGCAGCAACTCTTATAAATGTGGCGATGATGTACCAGGATGCGAGCAATATGAGTACTGCTCTTAGGTATCTTCAAGAAGCACTTAAGAAGAACGAGCGCCTTTTAGGTCCAGGTCATATTCAAACAGCAGTTTGCTATCATGCTCTCGCCATTGCATTCAGCTGTATGGGTGCATACAAGCTTTCAGTTCAGGTTAGTTCTGACAGAAAAATTGGCAGAATATTTTTTTTACACATTTGACTGACTTTTTGATTTTGGTGGCAGCATGAAACCAAGACACATGATATACTGGTCAAACAGTTAGGTAGTGATGATTCACGAACAAAAGATTCAGAAAATTGGTTGAATACATTTAAGGGGCGAGAACAGCAGGTATGTGCTGAAAAGTTAATTCCCATGGTTTGCTTCACTCTTGGTTTAGGGATTCTTGCACATTCCGAAAGTAGCAACACTTTTTGCATTGCCACATACTCCCTCCATGTCAAGAGAGGTCGGGGTAGACCAAACTTGACATGAGAGGAGTCCGTAAAGAGAGATCTGAAGGACTGGAATATCACCAAAGAACTAGCCATGGGCAGGGGTGTGTGGAAGCAATCCATGTGCCAGAACCATGAGTTGGTTGCGAGATATGATGGGTTTCAGCTCTAGCCTACCCCACCTTGTTTTGGACTGAAGGCTTTGTTGTTGTTATTGTTGTTGTTGTTGCAACATACTCCCTCACTTCCAAAATAAGTGTCGTGGAACTAAAACCACGACACTTTGTTTTGGAACTTAGGGAGTATTTCCATAGTAAATTTGGGAAAGTTTGGCTCCATTTCTACTTTGCATAGTTTGCTTCCTTTGCGTGTTGCACCTAGTTGTATTATCAATGGGAGATTAAGTTAATTTCTTGTGCAGGTTATTGCGCAGAAGCAAAAAGGCCAGGGAACTGTCCCCTCTGCTAACGCTGTTGAATTCTTGAAGGTAAGCTTATTGGGTGCAACATGCAAGTCCTGCTACCACACCCTTTGAATTTCATTTTATTTGAATGACACCACAGCAAAATGCTATGGACCGAATTACAGGTAGTTTAAAAGCGGATGGTTGAATTGCCCAACCTTCTTATTATTTTTATCTGCTTGGTCTCAGGATGTTAGCTTCATATGGAAACTGGCAACACTAAAATCTTGCACTCTGAGCTTTAAATTTTTCATTGACCGGCAGCTGGGCTCAATGCTTAGTTGGTGATGGACCTAGAGTACCGTTTGATCCACCTTTTTCCCTGCCAAAATATATCGAATCATTTCCGTAAGCAGTATAAGATGTGTACTGTTGGACCTAGAGTACCGTTTGATCCACCTTTTTCCCTGCCAAGATTGCTACTTCTTTTTTTGCCTTTTCTTTCAAGTCAATACCCTACATTTGTTGTTCATGCCTAGTTGGTGATGGTATCAAATCCTTACCTTTGATCTGGCAGGCTCATCCTGGATTGTTCCAAGCAATGAAGGCAGCTGCGATCCAATCTGGTGGCGATGGACCAGCAAATGTCAACAGAGTAAGAGGAGGTGACGAGCGCGCTGCCAAGGCGGCCGCAGAAGCCCGAAAAACGGCTGTTGCCAGGGGTGTTAATCTCCGCAACGGGCCTGCTGCGAGCGTTTCTGACATCAATCAAATTCTCAACCTCATCAACTCTGCTGCTTCCGCGTCTGCTGCTTCTTCTGGCAATGCTCAGGCAACTGAATCTGAAGTGCCGCAGTCCAACGGTCCTGCCCTGAATGGCGCAAAGGAGGCCAAGGATACAAGCCGTCCGTCGGCCAAGGCTGACGGTCAAGCCCCAGTAGGATTAGGTGCGTCATTGGAGCTGAAGAAGCAGAAGTCCAAGCAGAAGGCATAGAAAGGACTCTGCAATGGCTGTTTTCTCCTTCTTACAATTTTGGACCTCTAGGGTGATCATTTTTTGGCCCATAGGATTGTCACGTCCACATAGTGGCAGAGTAATTTTATTTATGGTGGGGTGGGGTTCGTAGAATGAGTGCAATAATAATAATAGCGACGAGGATGGGGTGAAGACAAATTCTTGTGGCGATACTTCTGATTGATGAGATAAAAAGCCTTCCATATCTAATTTCTGTAAACTGGCTATGCCAATTTGTTTGGCACACAGAAATTAACAAAGCTGAAGGTTAATATCTTTTCTTATTCATTTTTACTTTTGTGCCTCAGAAAATGCATTGTTTCAACCTATCTGTTGACTGGCCTCTTGCATTGCATCCAATTCCTCAAATTGGACAAACTCTTTAACCCTTCAGGTCATTCGGAGCCACTATGTACATGCATGCCAACAAAAGACGCCCTTAAGCAATCTACTCCGTCTGAAAAGAAATATAAGAGCATTTAGATCACTACTTTAGAAATGCAAAATGTAGCAAAATAGCAATCTCCACTAGTATCTCATTGCTTATGCTAATGTAGTAAAATGAAATCCTACGGAGCAAAATGTGAAAAGATCCCAATCCAAATTTGCCCTGCAAGTTGCGGAAAGGAACATAGCTTATGAATTTGAATTTGTGGTCGATAATAGCATTTTGACAAATTAATAGTAATACTGCAGGAACTTTAAACGCATTTCATATAGTGCAACATTTCACACTGGCTCAGTTCGAGGCAAGATAGTAGGCCGCGTCAGCTGATTACTATAACCAATGATAAACAAAGCCAAGATAACATAAGTTTTTTATTTTTTGTGAACATCTATTCATTCTTCAATCATGACAGTAGAACGAACACCAGAAATAATATAAACTACATCCAGATCTGTATACCACTTAGCGATGACTATAAGCCGAAGGCGCGCCACCGTCATCGCCCCTTCCTTGTCGTAGTAATCAGTCAGAAAATCGTCGTGCTAAGGGCCTATAGAACCAACACACCAGAACAATAACCGCCATCAATGAAGAGTAGCGTAGATTGGAAGGATCCAACCTCAAGACACGTAAACGTAGACGATTGACGATCAGATCCGAGCAAATCCACTAAAGACGGATCTACCGGAAACACACCTCCACACACACACACACACCGACGATGCTAGCCGCACCACCGGGATGGCGGCTAGACAGGAGAACCTCATTCCATCTTCAGGGAGCCGCCACTGTCTCGCCTTCTTGAGCAGGACACAAACCCTAACACAACTTGAATGAACATCCACCGCGCCCCATGACCCTAAGGCCATCGGAGATAAGGCGGACCGGCGGCACTGACGGGAGGCAAAGGAACCTCAATATTTCTTTCCTGGCCTGACTTTTTTGAAGCGACGCATTACCACCACCATCCAACATGATAGAAGTGAACGCTAGGCTTGATCCACCAAGGCAACACAGGCAGACTTTAGGGCATGCTTGGTTTGTTACAGAAAATGAGAGGTCGGAGAGATAATTTGGTCGATCCGTTCCCCTAGAGCATTCATACTCTAGGATGGGAGTCCTGTTGGGAAACGTAGTAATTTCAAAAAAATTCCTACACACCCGCAAGATCATGGTGATGCATATCAACGAGAGGGAAGAGTGTTGTCCACGTACCCTCGTAGACCGTAAGCGGAAGCGTTATGAAAACGCGGTTGATGTAGTCATACGTCTTCACGATCGACCGATCCTAGCACCGAAGGTACGGCACCTCCGCGATCTGCACATGTTCAGCTCAGTGACGTCCCACGAACTCACGATCCAGCAGAGTGTCGAGGGAGAGCTTCGTCGGCACGACGGCGTGATGATGCTACCGGAACAGGGCTTCGCCTAAGCATCGCTACGATATGACCGAGGTGGATTATGGTGGAGGGGGGCACCGCACACGGCTAAGAGATCAATGATCAACTTGTGTGTCTATGGGGTGCCCTCCTCCCCCGTATATAAAGGAGTGGAGGAGGGGGAGGGCCAGCCCTCCTATGGCACGCCCCATGGGGAGTCCTACTCCCACCGGGAGTAGGATTCCCCCCTTCCCTAGTTGGACTAGGAGTGGAAGGAAGGGGGAAAGAGGGGGAAGGAAAGGGGGGGCCGGCCCCCCACCCAATTCGGATTGGGCTTGAGGGGGGCGCGCCCCCTCCTAGGCCTCCCTCTCTTCTCTCCCACTATGGCCCAATAAGGCCCATATACCTCCCGGTGCTTCGGTATATGCCCGAACTCACCCAGAACCATTCCGACGTCCAAATATAGTCATCCAATATATTGATCTTTATGTCTCAACCATTTCGAGACTCCTCGTCATGTCCATGATCATATCCGGGACTCTGAACTACCTTTGGTACATCAAAACACATAAACTCATAATACCGATCGTCACCGAATGTTAAGCGTGCGGACCCTACGGGTTCGAGAATTGTGTAGACATGACCAAGACACGTCTTTGGTCAATAACCAATAGCGGAACCTGGATGTTCATATTGGCTCCCACATATTCTTCGAAGATCTTTATCGGTCAAACCGCATAACGATATACGTTGTTCCCTTTGTCATTGGTATGTTACTTGCCCGAGATTTGATCGTCGGTATCTCAATACCTAGTTCAATCTCGTTACCGACAAGTCTCTTTACTCGTTCCATAATGCTACATCCCGTAACTAACTTATTAGCTACATTGCTTGCAAGGCTTATAGTGATGTACATTACCGAGAGGGCCCAAAGATACCTCTCCGACAATCCGAGTGACAAATCCTAATCTCGATCTATGCCAACTCAACAAACACCATCGGAGACACCTGTAGAGCACCTTTATAATCACCTAGTTACGTTGTGACGTTTGGTAGCACACAAAGGGTTCCTCCGGTATTCGGGAGTTGCATGATCTCATAGTCATAGGAACATGTATAAGTTATGGAGAAAGCAGTAGCAACAAACTAAACGATCATCGTGCTAAGCTAACGGATGGGTCAAGTCAATCACATCATTCTCTAATGATGTGATCTCATTAATCAAATGACAACTCATGTCTATGGTTAGGAAACATAACTATCATTGATTCAACGAGCTAGTCAAGTAGAGGCAAACTACTGACACTCTGTTTGTCTATGTATTCACACATGTACTAAATTTCCGATTAATACAATTCTAGCATGAATAATAAACATTTATCATGATATAAGGAAATATAAATAACAACTTTATTATTGCCTCTAGGGCATATTTCCTTCAGTCTCCCACTTGCACTAGAGTCAATAATCTAGATTACATTGTAATGTTCTAACACCCATGGAGTCTTGGTGCTGATTATATTTTGCTCGTGAGAGAGGCTTAGTCAATGGGTCTGCAACATTCAGATCCATATGTATCTTGCAAATCTCTATGTCTCCCTCCTTGACTTGATCGCAGATGGAATTGAAGCGTCTCTTGATGTGCCAAGGCAATTGCACCAGTATTGTCACAAAAGATTTTCATTGGACCCGATGCACTAGGTATGACACCTAGATCGGATATGAACTCCTTCATCCAGACTCCTTCATTTGCTGCTTCCGAAGCAGCTATGTATTCGCTTCACATGTAGATCCCGCCACGACTCTCTACTTGGAACTGCACCAACTGACAGCTCCACCATTTAATAAAAACACGTATCCAGTTTGTTACTTAGAGTCATCCGGATCAGTGTCAAAGCTTGCATCGATGTAACCGTTTACGATGAGCTCTTTGTCACCTCCATATACGAGAAACATATCCTTAGTCCTTTTCAGGTATTTTAGGATATTCTTGACCGCTGTCGAGTGATCCACTCCTGGATTACTTTGGTACCTTACTGCTAAACTGATAGCAAGGCACACATCAGGTCTGGTACACAACATTGCATACATGATAGAGCCTATGGCTGAAGCATAGGGAACACCTTTCATTTTCTCTCTATCTTCTGCAGTGGTCGGGCATTGAGTCTGACTCAACTTCACACCTTGTAATAACGGCAAGAACCCTTTCTTTGCCTGATCCATTTCAAACTTCTTCAAAACTTTATCAAGGTATGTGCTTTGTGAAAGTCCAATTAAGCGTCTTGATCTATCTCTATAGATCTTGATGCCCAATATATAAGCAGCTTCACCGAGGTCTTTCATTGAAAAATTCTTATTCAAGTATCCTTTTGTGCTATTCAGAAATTCAGTATCATTTCCGATCAACAATATGTCATCTACATATAATATCAGAAATGCAACGGAGCTCCCACTCACTTTCTTGTAAATATAGGCTTCTCCAAAAGTCTGTATAAAACCATATGCTTTGATATACACTATCTGTAACGCCCCGGATACAACTTTCCATATTTGTAACTCCGACTCTTGCCTTTTCCGGAGATGCGATATGAGTTTCCCTTCGTGGTTGTGTTTTGTTTTCGTTTTGCATTTTTTTCATGTCATGCATCTCATATCATGTCATCATGTGCATCGCATTTGCATACATGTTTGTCTCTTGCATCCGAGCTTTTTCCCCGTTGTCCGTTTTGCAATCCGACACTCCTACGTCCTCCGGCACCCTCTTTTGTCTCTTTTCGTGAGCGGGTATTAAAATTTCTCAGAATGGACCGAGATTTGCCATGCGGCCTTGGTACACCACCGGTAGACCGCCTGTCAAGTTTCGTGCCATTTGGAGTCCGTTTGATACTCCAATGGTTAACCGGGGAACCATAAAGGCCTCGTGTGTGCTGCAGCCCAACACCCCTCTCAAGTGGCCCAATAACCCATCCAAACCTCCTCCATCCTCTCGGCCGTTCGATCACGATCGCGTGGCCGAAAACCGCACTTCATTTGGACATTCCTACCTCCCTCTGCCTATATATATGCGTCTCCCTCCGAAATTCGTGGTCTAACCCTAGTCTTCTTCCTCCACCGCACATCCGGACGCGTTCGCGTCGCGCCGGACATGTCCACCGCGCCGCTCCACGTCGCTCCGACCAATGGCGTCGCGCCACGTCACCTCCGCCGCCGCCCTCAGCCTACCGGAGCGCGCCACGTCGCCTCGCTGGCTCCCTCGCAGCCGCCGGGCCCGCAAGCCCAGATCTGGCCCACCCGGCCCGATCCACTGCCGCCGCCCGCCC
>NC_057809.1:512487588-512514655 GCF_018294505.1 Triticum aestivum | reverse complement strand
GCCGCCTGTCCCCGCCGCGCGCCTCGCCGGCGCGCCCTGCTCCTCCCGCCGGCGAACCTCGCCACCGGCGCCGCCATGCCTCGACGGAGAGCGCCGCCTCGCCCCGCCGCCGTCCTCCTTCATCTCCGGCTCCAACTCCGGCGAGCCCGGCTCCACCTCGGAATCTGCGCCCAGATCCAGATCCACACGAGGTTGCCCCGATTTTTCACTAAGTCCCGAAAATATTTGCATTATGATGCTCCCTTCATCATGCCATAACTTCATGTGTACTACTCCGTTTTGTGCGTGACATATATCAAAATGTTCATCAGGACGTGCTCTTCATTTTGCTCCATTGTGCCATGCTTGTTTGTGTCCATCTTGATGCCCAAATCGCTGATGCAAGAGTGCTATAAAATGTTAGGTGCTGACTCTTAGCAGAGTATGAGCATATGTCATTTTTGCTACAATTGTTGTGTGCTACATATGGGCATGAGCTCTACATGTGTTTTGATATATGCCATGCCATCTTTACAAGGGTGTATGCCATGTATTTTTGTGATCAATGTGATGACTAGCACAAGAATGCAAAGTAGCTCTCGTGATATTGCTGATTTCAGGGACTTAGAATTTCACTAAGTCATTGCTCTGCTGTTATTTTTATGCCATGTATTCATGTTGCTACGGTGAGATCCATACTTCTTTTGAGTATGTTCAGTAAGGATGATTTGGGCATATGGTTGTGCTCTATCCATCCATGCCCCTGTTTGCAATTGTGGAGTGCCCTAGCATGTTTAAATCTTGCTCTACTTTTGCTATAAAATGTTCCTAGCAGATTGCTTACATGTTAATCAATTTTGCCATGAATGTTGTGGTTGATCCATGCATGCTATGAGCTTGTTCTTGCTTTGGTTAGCTTCATGATCATGTATTCTTGTTGGTAGTATGCTTATCTTGTCATGCAATGCCTTGTGTTGAGTGAATCAAGCTCGCAAAGATGCCTTCATAACTCTGTTTATGCCTTGCACAGTTTTCTGCTAAGTCTGAATCTGTTAACGAAACTTGCTATGTTTACATGGGTGCCATTATATCTTTTGATCCTTTTTGGCTTATGATTAGTAAAGGACTTTTGTTCTATGCTTTGAGTAGATTCATGTCATGGCTTGTATTGCTACAACTACATTTTGTTGCAATAAAACATAATATTACCACAAATTCCCCAGTTGTGGTAATAGGCCGCGCATATTGCCATAACTTAGTTTGGTCGCAATAAATACTAACTTTGTTGCAATAGAAGCCTCATATTGCAACAAACTGTATTGGCGTTGCAATATGGTAGCGGTATTGCGACAAACAAATTCCGTTGCGTGAGGGCAGTCATTTTGTTGTAGTAGAGACTAGGTATTTCAACAGAACAACTATTTATGGCAATATTCAGAAAGATATTGCAACATCGGGGGTGACATTGCATTAGTTACAAATATTATTGCAAAATGGGCTAACTATTGCAACAAACTGCATCAACATTGCAATATGGTAGCGATATTGCGACAACCAAATTCCGTTGCGCCAGGCAGTCATTTTGTTCTAATAGAGACTAGGTATTTCAACAGAATAACTATTTGTGGTAATATTCGGAAATATATTATAAAATCAGTGTGACGTTGCATTAGTTACAAGTAAAATAGTGGAAAATATATTATTGAAATTTATAGATATTAAGTTATGATTTTTGCAATCTTTAAGGAGTAATTAAAATATATTTTAATTGCACCAATTTTGATTAACCAAAACAATAGAAGATGGGGCTGCCCCGTGATTCGAACTAATAGCGCCACACGCGTGGTCACGTTACGCTAACCACGAGAACCATTGTACAACTGTGACTGAAAATAGCACTAAAAGTATAATAACAAACCCTGGCCGCACTATTTAGATTTGTGACCTATTTTGAAAAGATTCGTGAATTAGAAAAAGTTCACCATTTTCGAAGAAAACTACACAAACCTCAAATGAAGAAAAAGTTCATAAACATTAAAACAGTTCAATGGTTTTTTTTCAAAAATCTAATGAATATTGTAAAAAGTCCATCAATTTTGACAAAAAGTTCATCAAGTTTGAAAATTAGTTCATTGATTTTATAAAAAGTTCACAAATTTGAAGAAATAATTCATCCATTTTGAAAAAAGTTCATCGGGCTAGAGAAATAGTTCATCCATTTTGAAAAAAGTTAACAAATTTGAAGAAATAATTCATCAATTTTGAAAAAGTTCATCGAGTTGGGGAAATAGTTCATCGATTTTTAAAAAGTTCATCAAATTTGGAAAAATAGTTCATCGATTTGAAAATAAGTTCACGAATTTTGAAAAAGAATTCATCGGTTTTCAAAAAAGTTCATCGTTTTTTTAAAAAAATCATCCATTTTGAAAAAAGATCATGTATTTATAAAAAAAGGAAACAGAAAAATAAAACGAAAAAAATGAAGAAACCATTCCAAAAAAGAAAAAAAGAGAAAAAGGACAGAAGAAAGAATAAAAGACTGTAAAGTGTGTAACTAACTGCGTCAGCATTGGTTTGGTCGAGTGGTTAGTGCGTCCTACGACGATTCAGGTGTAGTATTGGCATTGTTTTTGCGGTTTGTAAAAACAGAAGAAAAAAATGTAATATGGGCCGGCCCAGCGCGGTGGCGTGGGTGTGCGCCGTTTTGCGAGAATCGAAGAAATGGGCGCTTAAGACGCCGAATAGCATTTGCCATCCTATTCACCGCTCGCTGCGGCGGGCAATCGTACAGAGCAGCGCAACTAGCAACAGACATGGGCCGGCCCACTTATACATAGTGCGTCCAGCCGGATTGGGGAACCTTCTAGAAGGTTCCTAATTCTCCAAAAAAATCTAGAAGGTTCCCTGCACCGGGTTTTTTCCTGTATCATTTTTTCTTTTTCTTTTCGACTTTGTATTGTTTTTTTATTTCTCTTTTTCATTTTCTTATACTTTTCATTTTCTGTTTTTTTTCTTTTTTTTAGTTTCAGTTTCTTTTCTTTATGTTTCTTTTCACAATTTCACAACTTTGCAAAATTTGTTCGCAATTTAAGAAAAATGTTTGTTTTTTCAATTTTTGTTCGTGAGTTTCAATAAATGTTCCTATTTCAAAATTTCTTTGCAATTTTCAAAAAAATGTTCGTGTTTCAAATTTTTGTTCGTGAGTTTTGTAAAATGTTCCCATTTCAAAAAAAATCACACATTTCAAATTTTTTTTGCAATATTTTTTTAAAAAAATTGTGTTTTCAAATTTTTTTCACGAGATTGAACAATGTTTCCGTTTGAAATTTGTTCAAAAATTTCAAATTTTGTTTGCAAATTTAAAAAATGTTCGTGAATTACGGAAAATGTTCCTGTTTTCAAATATTTTTCTCAAGTTCGAAAATGTTCAGTTTTTTAAAAAAAATCGCAGATTCAAATTTTTTTGGGGGAGGGGATTTTATAAAATATTTGATTTTTCCAAAAAAGTTCCTATTTTGAAAATTTGTTCACAAATCCAAAAAAAATTTGGTGAATTTCATAAAATGTTTTTGTTTCCCTTTTTTTTCCTGTTTTTTTCAAAAATGTTCGCATTTTCAAAAAATTATTAGTAGTTTCAACAAATGTACTCATTTTCAATTTTGTTCCTTTTTTTCAAAAAATGTTTGAGATTTCCAAAGATGTTCGAGTCTTACAAATTTTGTTCGACTTTCAAAAAACATAGACTTTTGTGAAAAGTAAAAATTATGTTTGAAATTTTAAAAAAAGATTAAATATTTTGCTCCCTACAGTTTACATAAACTGAGCTGCCAGATTTAGACAAAAAAAATTATGTATTATGGTGGGTAGGGACGTGGTTCACTCACGTTAGATCGTGTGTTCTATACTACTCATGCACACTTTTTTTGGGGCTTCTTCTTTAAGTTTTGCAGCTGTAGTTCATTTCTTTAATAGTCGCGCTGTCATATTTCCACGAAAGCAGCCGTGGTGCACTGGCTAGTTGCTTTAGCTTTCCTGCTGCAGATCTCGGGTGCTTAGAGAGCCGTTTAGGATTTGCCCTTTCGTAATGGTGGTTCTGCTAACTGGCGCTGAACGAACAGGCCAGGCAATACAAGCCTTGTCTCTGATTTATGTACGTACAGCCTGTAAACCGGTGGTAACCCCTCGTGTCGATCGGTGGCAGAAACCACTCCAGAACCAAGTAGCTTTGAATATGGATGCTTCTTTCTTAGAAGAAGATCATACGGGGGCTTGTGGAGCAATCCTGCGGGATTATAGGGGCTTATTCATTGGAGTTTGTGACGACAAAACTTGATTATGTAGCTGATGCGTTGTCGGCTGAGGCTACAGCTCTACGGGAGGGTCTCAAACTCACAAAAAACAGCTGGTTGTAATTTTGTTCGTGTTCAAACCGACAGCCTAATTCTTGTTGAGGCTCTATAACAAAACTTGGGGCATTCGATGATCGCAACGCCAATCCTAGAAGATTGCAGGTTACTACTAGTTGCTTTTGGGAAGGTCGTTTTAGAGCATTGTAATCGGGACTCTAATAAGGTAGCTCATGTGCTAGCGTAAAATGGTCGTGTTGATCCACCAAACTTGTGGTTGGACTCACCGTCCTTTTTTATTTCTGAACTATTAGCAGACGATGTAAGCATTATTTGATTTAATAAAGCTAGCCATGATGGCTTTCTTCTTAGAAAAAACTGGCATTGAATGCCCTCTTACCAGGGCCGGCCTATATACTTTTGTATTTCTTTTCGTCAAAGACACAAAAAAGGATTGAAATTGGAAGCAGAGGGAACGAATAGACCCCCGGCCCCCGCGTCGCTCTCGCGGGGGCGACTCGGGCGGCGCCAACCCTAGCCGCCGCCGGGCCCCCTCCCCTTCCCCTCTACCTCGTCGCCACCTGAGGGGGTCGCCGACAAGCCGCGCGGCCGCCGAGGAAGGTGGCGGCGAGGATCTGCCTGCTCCGTCGCACGCGGGGGGCTCTGGAGCCGAGGCGGCGGCCTCGGGTGGTGGCGCGACGCCGTTCTCAGCCAGCGGCGGCCGCGGGTGCTGGCCGGCTGCCTTGGCCGCTCGGGCGGTAAGGTGGCGGCGGGTGGAGGCTGCTGGACGCCGGGCTGCGGGGGCCCCCGTCCGGATCTGACGCATTCGCCTCCAACGCTCAGATCCCCTTTCAGATCCGGTCTTTGGTCGTCCCTGGCTGATGGCGCCGTGTTTGAAGCTGGGGCTGGGGGCGGTGTAGTGCCCGGAGAAATCCAAGCCGACTCAGCCGGCCACGACGGCGGCGACGCCCGCGGGCGCCGTCCCCTACATGTAGGCGCCGTTTTGGTACTTCCCTCCCCCTTTTGCCTTTCTCCCCTGCTCGTTTCCGGGCGAAAGCCAAAATCCATATGGATTGGGCGGCAGTGACGCCCGTGGCGCCGTCTCCTTCATGAAGGTGTCGCCTTTGGTGAGTTTTGGGGCGATGGCAAGTCTGCTCCGTTGGTAGGCGTTCGGCGGCTACGTGGTTGGAGGCTGCGTTTAGGCTTCCTCCATTGCAGCTTTGTCATCAACAGTCTCGCGTCGTGCATTTGCTTCTCCTCGTGTGCAGATCCTCTCAGTGCCAAAGTTCTCCTTGTTGAGCCCGGCGCTGCATGTTGGCGGTGCTCTGGTTTGGTCTTCCCGGTGGCTTCGGTGGCGGTTACTCATCCTAGCTCTAGGGAGAGCGTTTGCATCTTCCGACGGATCGGCGCCTCGAGCCAAGCGAGGGGGCAAGGAGCCCCTTTCGGAGATGGAGAAGGGTGTATCCGTTTTGGCCGCAGCCCATGGAGCTGACAACGTGTTTCTTCCAATCTGCAAGTTGTGTCTCCTCAAGGCCTCCCTGGTGTCACTGAGCGATGGATTGCGATCGATGGAGGGCTTCACTCTCTTCAAGCTGCTCCTGGGCTTTAGTTTTTCTTCATCTTTGCTTGTAGGTTGCGTGAAGCTAGCTAGCTGTTGCAGAGCACCATGTATCTCTTAGCTATTTTTTTTCTACTCCTGTAAGTGGGTTGATGATGTAATCCTGGCCAGTTGATGGCTTTGTTAATTCAAAGCCGGGCTCGTCGTGAGCCTTCGTTCTAAAAAAAAGACACAAGAAGGTGCAGCTGATAGGATCGGTCCTATATCTCTGCGTACGAAAGGTCAATGGATTTAAAAAAAAGGTTCATCGGTTTAAAAAAAACTCCATGAATTTGAAAGGAATCCGCGCATTTAGGAAAAAAGAAAATGGATAAAGAAAGAAAAAACACAAAAACGGAATAAAAACGTCATGAGAAAAAACCACAAAGTGACAACAAATCCATGAACTTTTACTCAAATTCATGAACCGTTTTCCAAAATTGATGATTTTTTTTCTAATTTGTTAACTTTTAAAAAATCAATGATTTTTTTCCAAATTCGATGAACTTTTTTCAAAATGAATGAACTTTTTCAAATTGATTAACTTTTTTTCAAATTCAAAGAACTGTTTTCAAAATTTATGACTTTTTTTTGTGGCGGTGGTGGCGGCGATCTTGCCAGATCCATCGTCCCAAGGACCAGGTGGCACCAGCTGCGAACGACGACGGTTGGGATCCCTAGACGCCGGTCACGACCCCTACTTCCGCGCGACGGCCACCCCTACCAGGTTGCAGCTCATGTCGTCCTGACCCGGGCGGCAAGCCCCGGCCGGCGAGCCGCCCCTGTGATCTTGCACGCCGCTCCTGGTCGGCCATGGCTCCTGCCGCCCTCTTCCTCCATCCTCGATGCTGACCAAACAGTTCCGCCATCCCTCTTCTCGACCTTCGCCCGCGAGCTCGAGCCTCTCCATCAGCCATGGATGCGAGCTTGCCACACGCCGCCTACCGTCGGACTTAGGGAAGATGACAGACTTGAGACGATTTCGTCGGGAATCTCCCGATCTAGTTCGTAGGGAAGATGACGGCTGTGAGATGATTTGTAGGGACTTGAAAACACTCAATGACAACAACAATGCAAAATATGATATCCTCTAAACATATGATGCCATGGATTGGTCATGTTGAACTACTTATACTTACCATACATATATACCAAATAACCGGGAAACAATGTATAAATAAGAAATATACAAATATCGACGGCGAGAACGTCAGAGAGGAGGGCGCCGGATCACCTCTCCATGATTCTCAGATATGGCGGTTTTTTCACCGAGAAATAACATTTTACAAACATATTTTAGTAACATTATATTGCTTTGAAATATTATTTTTTCAATTTTTTTTTCATTATTCTAAACATTCCCTCCAAAAAGAATTACCATAATTTAGGTTTACTGTAGTTTGCACCAATATTTTGTGTTCCCACCAAAAAAATAGAGTCTATTTATCCTTACCGCTAAACACCCTTCCTAACTATCCACCTTACTTGTTATTCTAAACAAAATCACACGGCGTCTTCACGGGCGATTGGATCTGAGCTTGAGGCGGAGATGGCGGAGGACGGAGGCAGAGGCCGCCGTCTCTGCCGGTCGACGACGGAGAAACGGCCGCAACCGAGGAGGACGGCCATGGAGGGGAGAGTGCTGCCTCGATCCGGATGAGGGGAGTAGCAGCTGCGACCTCGATGCGGATGAGGAGAGCAGCAATCGCGCCCGGCGGCCTCGGCTAGGAGCTTTGCCCTCTTATTCCCGCGCGGTGCAGCGGCGACCTGAGGACGAGTTCGAGGCACAGTGGTCGTTCCAGCACACGATGCCGGGGGAGGCGGCGGTGCTTCCTTGCCTCATCTGTTCTCCTTATCTGAGGTCCGTCCGACGGCAGATGCACACCCGACGTCGTCATGGAGGCTCCGACCCCGAGGCACCCTCCCTGCTTCCTTCTGGTTGCATCTCCCCCTGGTGAGCTCCTTCTTTCTTTAGTTCCTCGTAATTATTTTTCATTCTGCAGTAGGGTATGGGTGCCCGGGTCTCTTTTAACTTAATCCCCACAAATTTTCATATTGCTATGTGCAGATTCTATTTTATCCATGCCTACACGATGCACAACAAAACTCCTAGCAGGCTTGCAATCTCACGCGTAAGGGAAGATGTGTTCCTCTCTGGCTAGCACCTGCTCGATCAAATGCCTAGCCATTTCAATCGTTTATTGTAGGAAATATAAGGTGCACCCAAATAGGAGGCCATTCTGTGCAGCCTATTCTTTTCAGTTCTAGGAATCCTATGGTAGAGGGTGGTGTTAGTTCTATAAATAACTTTCAGACATCTGTAGTTTTTCAGGTTGTAGCGTGACAACTTTGATCAAAATTTGTTTCAGTTGACTCTACATTCCATTCGTTGATTTTGTGTTCTTAACTGAAATCAGAGTTTGTTGATGTAAGTGACTTGGATTAGTATTCTTCTCTTTGCTATGCTAATATTCACCTTGCTTCAGTTGACCCCACTTTCCGTTCATTGATTTTGTGTTCTTAACAGAAAGCAGAGTTTGTTGGTGTAAGTGACTTGGATCAGTATTCTTCTTTTTGCATATGCTAATATTCACCTTTAACAGCTGCTAAAGTATCATGGCATTATATCAAACTCTGCTCTGCCCAAATTTTCCAGGCCTGAAGAGAGGAAGTAGGCCGGCGGCAAGGATCCAGTGACGAGCGCCTCCGTAGCGCAGATACTTTGGATCTATGTGCTTTGGCCAAATTGGTCGAGCCTGAGACTGATTAGAAGGTAATATTGTTCATTCTCTTCGGTGATGAGATTGATTCACTTTCTTCCATATTAGAAAATTCAAACTAAATGCTCTTATATGTATTTCAGACCTTTTCTGATATCCTTGAATTAGCCGTGGAAGGCAGAGGAATTAGAGATAAAAATGTATCACGCTTTTCTCTTCTTTTAAGCATTTCATCTGTTTGATTCATTTTAACAGTACAAGGATTTCCTTTATTCATACGTGATTTGGAAGTGACTCTCACTCATGTGAGGTTTAGCATTAGGGATATTTCCATATGTTTACTTTGAGCTCATTTTATCATCTTTTTTGTTAGCGCCTTCCTGTTCTTCATTCATGTTAGACAGCGGTCCATGTACAGACCAAGAACAAAAAACTACTTATGAATGACTATTTTCACTTTTTACCTTGCACAAAATAATCGATTCCCTGGTTTCCCTTTATGTTTCTTTCTCGCAAATGCCATTGGAAGCTCTCTGTGATTTCTAATGCTGGCTATTTTGTTGGTTCATTGTGGCACAATTCGAAGCAGCCGCATATAAATGTGTAAGTGGCATCATGATTTGGGACACTACAGCGACATTTTGCTCATATCATAGTGCATACAACCTTTTTCACATGTGTTATCTTATTGTACCATGGATATCAGATATGCACTGCATATGTATATTCATTTGTTGTATGCTTTACAGGACAGATGGGCCTGGAAGATACACCAGAAACAGAAGAAAAAGTTCTCAAAATTGCGAAAGAGCGATATAGAGGCCGGTGATCAACTCTAAGCTCCACTTACAAGGCATACAAAACAGATGCAGCTAGATTGGCTAATCTGCCGGAAGATTTACAACCGGAAGAGTGAATGGATGATTGAGTACTTTGGCACTGATTCAAAATTTCAGGTTATCTCTAAGATCACTCTTTGTCTACTATGTGTTAAAATGAAATTGCTTTTCTGACTGTTTATATTTGGTTTTGATGAATTGATAGGAACACAACCGAAAGAACACTGATAACCGTAAGAAACAGAAGACAAAACACAGAATTAGATCAAAATCTTACTCGCAACTAAGTTTTGATAAGGTATGAGTCTAAGTAAATATGTATGCCTTGCTGCTAACTCTCACACACACGAAGAATGGAACATGGTCTAACACAGAATCCCAGGATGTTTAAGTGAGTAACTGACTTTTGGTTATTCTATAGTTATTCAATGATGTGCATTCGGCATGCTTCTGCATCAGCTGGGATTATTCATGTGTTGGATCGTGTTATTCTTGTTTCATCTTTTATAGTGTAAATATTGATGCGGCACCTATAATTGTTCTTTCCGTTTTGAGGACAAAACACATAATAGGTTGAAAACAAAGAAACTGAAACTCATGGTCCACTTTCAAGTGAGCATGTCATTGGCCTTCATAATTAGCTAGCTGCTTCTTCTCTTTCACCATGCGTTGCTGCTGCATTGAGTCACAACTTAAAAAAATGAATATGTGCTAGCTAGGGACATGAACTTAACTGAAACTATAGATCGAGTCACAACTTAAATCAATAGCGGAAGCTTTTAGTACATGTACTTGTGTATACACTTTAGACATTTACACTTGTAAAACTGTTCTGACCCCTCAGTTACATGGTTGCTGACACAGTATTACTCCTCCAGGTAGTTTGGCAACAATTCGTTTTAACAATGGGTCTGGAATAATTGTATGGCATATGTTATGTTGGACTCATTAACTAGAACTATATTTTTTTGATTTCTTGATTGCAGGATCCAAAGAACTAGCTTGACTGGACTTTAATCACGGACAATTTAGTCTTGGCACTTAATTGGGATGGCTAAATTACATTTGAGTTTCATTTGATGGATATTTACTATGAGAATTATGAATTTTATTAATCTACATATTATACATATGGTTTTAAATATTGTAATTGAATGCCTGTATTTTTTTTAGGTTGCAGTAGGCTATTGCCACAACCTCACTTTTGGTTGCCACATGTTAGCACCATGAAAATTAAAATTGTCGCAATAGTTTCTCGCTACAAACATTTCATCCGTTGGGATACCTACTTATCACCACCAAAACTAGTATGTTGCAATTTCTTGTTACGACGACCGGAATATTTGTGGCCATAAGTTAATGCCACAAATGTAGCGGTTCGTGGCAAAATGCCTAATGCCATGAAAACAAGGATTGTTGCCATAGTTTATTGCCATAATTGACTATTGCCACGAAAGAGTATGCATCATGAAACGAGCGTCGTTGGCATAAGTTGTTGCCACAAATGTCTATCGCCACGAGCTATTAGTCGCCATGATTCTTTACATGTTGCATTAAAGCTATCTCCACAAAGCAAATTGTGGCAGCCACGATTCTTTACATGTTGCATGAAAGCTATCTCCACACAGCAAATTGTGGTAGCAGGTGAGTGTTGCCATGGAAAAACATGTGGCGACTTCCCACATGGTTGTTGCAATAGCGCACTCTATTGCCACGATAGCTTTTTTGTGGCAATAACCTATTACCATGCGTCCAGTCGCAACGGCTGCCAACGAATGATGTTTCGTGGCAATAGGTACTTATCGTCACAAATTGGCATGTATTGCGATGAATGATTTTGTTGCAATAGACCCGGATCCTTGTAGTGATTGCTATGTTCTGTTCCTGTAGCATGTTGTTATCTTGCTCTAAACATTGCTTCCTGATGTTATTTCTGGTATGTTAGTATTTTCACTAAGTCTGTGATGCTGATATCTTTTGCACTTTTCCATGCTTGTTTGAACCCGCTCTTGTGTGATTTAGCCATAGCTCAGTGTTCATCTTTTGTCAAGCATCTTGAGTAGATCCCTGCCATGTGCTTTGCCGATATGTTGGAGTGCAGTAGCTTAGTCTCTTGGTGCATTCTAGATGGCATCGTGCTGTTAATCATAGAATTGTGCCATTGTTTTGCTTGCCATTCGTAAACTGTGCATCCGATTCCGGTGATCTTTATATCGATTTCGACCGAAATCAACTCATATTTCCAGCGGCACTCTTGGTTTGCCAAGTTGATGCCTGATTCATTCTTTCCCTTCCGAAGCACGCATATGCATTGCACATCATATCCCGCATATCATGCCATGTTTTGCATCATGTTGCTTGCGCATTGCACCATGATTGATTGTTGGTCTTTTGCTTGTGTGCTTGCCTTGGGTAGAGTCGGGAGACGAGCTCGTGATCGAGGAACCCGTTGAGTACGCTTACAAGGATCAAGCTTTCGTCAACTCGGAGAACTTGCAGGCAAGATGACCATACCCTCGAAATCACTTGTATCTTTGCTTGCTAGTTGCTCGCTCTTTTGCTATGCCGCGATACCTACCACTTGCTATATCATGCCTCTCATATTGCCATGTCAAGCCTTTAACACACCTTTCCTAGCAAACCGTTGTTTGGCTATGTTACCGCATTTGCTCAGCCCCTCTTATAGCGTTGTTAGTTGCAGGTGAAGATGGAGTTTGTTTCATGTTTGGAACATGGATATATTGGGATATCATAATATCTCTTATTTAATTAATGCATCTATATACTTGGTAAAGGGTGGAAGGCTCGGCTTTATGCCTGTTGTTTTGTTCCACTCTTGCCGCCCTAGTTTCCGTCATACCGGTATTATGTTTCTTGATTTTGCGTTCCTTACACGGTCGAGTGTTATGGGAACTCCTTGACAGTTCGCTTTGAATAAAACTCCTCCAGCAAGGCCCAACCTTGGTTTTACATTTGCACTAACAACCTATCACCTTCCCTTGGGTTCTGCAGACTCAAGGGTCATCTTTATTTTAACCCCCCGGGCCAGTGCTTCTCTAAGTGTTGGTCCGAACTAGAGTCCTTTGCAGCACCACCTCGGGGAAACTTGAGGGCTGGTTTTAGTCGTACGGAGCGCTCATCGGGTGTTGCCCTGAGAACGAGATATGTGCAGCTCCTATCAGGATGTCGGCGCATCGGGCGGCTTTGCTAGTCTTGTTTTACCATTGTCGAAATGTCTTGTAACCGGGATTCCGAGTCTGATCGGGTCGTCCTGGGAGAAGGAATATCCTTCGTTGACCGTGAGAGCTTGTGATGGGCTAAGTTGGGACACCCCTGCAGGGTTTTGAACTTTCGAAAGCCGTGCCCGCGGTTATGGGCAGATGGGAATTTGTTAATGTCCGGTTGTAGAGAACTTGACACTTAACTTAATTAAAATGAATCAACCGCGTGTGTAGCCGTGATGGTCTCTTTCCGGCGGAGTCCGGGAAGTGAACACGGTTTTGGTATTTTGCTTGAACGTAAGTAGACTCAGGATCACTTCTTGATCATTTCTAGTTCATGACCGTTGCTTTGCTTCTCTTCTCGCTCTTATTTGCGTAAGGTAGCCACCATATATGCTAAGTGCTTGCTGCAGATCCACCTCACTACCCTTTTTCCTACCCATAAGCTTAAATAGTCTTGATCTCGCGGGTGTGAGATTGCTGAGTCCTCGTGACTCACAGATACTTCCAAAACAGTTGCAGGTGCCGACGATACCAGTGTAGGTGACGCAACCGAGCTCAAGCGGGAGCTCGATGAAGACCTTTTCGTGTGGTGTTTCGTTTCCTTTTGATCAGTAGTGGAGCCCAGTTGGGACGATCGGGGATCTAGCATTTGGGGTGTCTTTCTTTTATGTTGGTTTCGTAGTCGGACCTTGATTGTATTCTGGTTAATGTATGATGTTTATGTATTGTTTGAAGTGGCGATTGTAACCCAACTCTTTATCCCTTTCTTATTCAGTACATGGGATGTGTAAAGATTACCCCTCTTACGACATGCCTACCATGCGATTATGCCTCTAAGTCGTGCTCCGACACGTGGGAGATATAGCCGCATCGTGGGTGTTACACTATCAAAGCGTATATTCCAACTCCGAGAGGCTTGCACGAGTCCATAAATGGATCGCTGGAGCTTGCACACTTTGTTAGCACCTTTTGGATCGACAAAACCTTATGGTTGCATCATATACAACTCTTCTTTAAGATATCCATTAAGGAATGCAGTTTTGACATCCATTTGCCAAATTTCGTAATCATAAAATGCGGTAATTGCTAACATGATTCGGACGGACTTAAGCATCGCTACGGGTGAGAAGGTCTCATCGTAGTCAACTCCTTGAACTTGTCAAAAACCTTTCGCAACAAGTCGAGCTTTGTAGACAGTAACATTACCGTCAGCGTCAGTCTTCTTCTTGAAGATCCATTTATTCTCTATGGCCTACCAATCATCGGGCAAGTCAACCAAAGTCCATATTTGTTCTCATACATGGATCCCATCTCAGATTTCATGTCCTCAAGCCATTTTGCGGAATCTGGGCTCATCATCACTTCCTCATAGTTCGTAGGTTCGTCATGGTCAAGTAACATGACTTTCAGAACAGGATTATCGTACCACTCTGGTGCGAACATACTCTGGTTGACCTACGAGGTTCGGTAGTAAATTGATCAGAAGTTTCACGATCATCATCATTAGCTTCCTCACTTACTGGTGTAGGAATCACTGGAACCCATTTCAGTGATGAACTACTTTCTAATAAGGGAGAAGGTACAATTACCTCGTCAAGTTCTACTTTCCTCCCACTCACTTCTTTCGAGAGAAACTCCTTCTCTAGAAAGGATCCATTCTTAGCAACGAATATCTTTCCTTCGGATCTGTGATAGAAGGTGTACCCGACAGTCTCCTTTGGGTATCCTATGTAGACACATTTCTTCGATTTGGGTTCGAGCTTATAAGGTTGAAGCCTTTTCACATAAGCATCGCATCCCCAAACTTTAAGAAACGACAACTTGGGTTTCTTATCAAACCACAGTTCATAAGGTGTCGTCTCAACAGATTTAGATGGTGCCCTATTTAACGTGAATGCAGCCGTCTCTGAAGCATAACCCCAAAACGATGGCGGTAAATCAGTGAGAGACATCATAGATCGCATCATATCTAATAAAGTGTGGTTACGACGTTTGGACACACCATTACGTTGTGGTGTTCCAGGTGGTGTGAGTTGCGAAACTATTCCGCATTGTTTCCAAATGAAGTCCAAACTCATAACTCAAATATTCACCTCCACGACCAGATCGTAGAAACTTGATTTTCTTGTTACGATGATTTTCCACTTCACTCTGAAATTCTTTGAACTTTTCAAATGTTTCAGAATTATGTTTCATTAAGTAGATATACCCATATCTGCTTAAATCATCTGTGAAGGTGAGAAAATAACGATATCCGCCGCGAGCTTCAATGTTCATTGGACCACATACATCAGTATGTATGATTTCCAATAATTCTGTTGCTCGCTCCATTGTTCTGGAGAACTAAGTTTTAGTCATCTTACCCATGAGGCTGTTGGAAATATGCCCTAGAGGCAATAATAAAAGTATTATTATATTTCATTGTTCATGATAATTGTCTTTTATTCATGCTATAACTGTATTATCCGGAAATCGTAATACACGTGTGAATACTTAGACCACACTATGTCCCTGGTAAGCCTCTAGTTGACCAGCTCGTTGTGATCAACAGATAGTCATGGTTTCCTGACTATGGACATTGGATGTCGTTGATAACGGGATCACATCATTAGGAGAATGATGTGATGGACAAGACCCAATCCTAAGCATAGCATAAAAGATCGTGTAGTTCGTTTTGCTAGAGCTTTGCAAGTGTCAAGTATCTCTTCCTTCGACCATGAGATCGTGTAACTCCCGGATACCGTAAGAGTGCCTTGGGTGTATCAAACGTCACAACGTAACTGGGTGACTATAAAGGTGCATTATAGGTATCTCCGAAAGTAGCTGTTGGGTTGACACGGATCGAGACTGGGATTTGTCACTCCGTATGACGGAGAGGTATCTCTGGGCCCACTCGGTAATGCATCATCATATTGAGCTCAATGTGACCAAGGTGTTGGACACGGGATCATGCATTACGGTACGAGTAAAGTGACTTGCCGGTAACGAGACTGAACAAGGTATTGGGATACCGACGATCGAGTCTCGGGCAAGTAACGTACCGATTGACAAAGGGAATTGCATACAGGGTTTGATCGAATCCTCGACATAGTGGTTCATCCGATGACAACATCGAGGAGCATGTGGGAGCCATCATGGGTATCCAGATCCCGCTGATGGTTATTGACTGAGAGCGTCTCGGTCATGTCTGCATGTCTCCCGAACCCGTAGGGTCTACACACTTAAGGTTCGGTGACGCTAGGGTTATGAAGATATGTATATGCAGAAACCCTAATGTTGTTCGGAGTCCCGGATGAGATCCCGGACGTCACGAGGAGTTCCGGAATGGTCCGGAGGTAAAGAATTATATATAGGAAGTGCTATTTCGGGCATTGGGACAAGTTTCGGGGTTATCGGTATTGTACCGGGACCACCGGAAGGGTCCCGGGGGTCCACCGGGTGGGGCCACCTGTCCCGGGGGGCCACATGGGCTGTAGGGGGTGCGCCTTGGCCATCATGGGACAAGGGCACCAGCCCCTATAGGCCCATGCGCCTAGGGTTTCCCCCTAGGAGGAGTCCTAGTGGTGGAAGGCACCCCTAGGTGCCTTGGGGGGGAGGGAAACCTCCCCTAGGCCGCCGCCCCCCCCTAGTAGATCTCATCTACTAGGGCCGGCGCCCCCCCCCCTTGGCACCCCTATATATTGTGGGGGAGAGGAGGGACCTCATACACCAGCCCCTGGCGCCTCCACCTCCCCCCGTTACGTCTCTCCCTCGTAGTCTCGGCGAAGCCCTGCTGCTGTGACGCCCTGCATCCACCACCACGCCGTCGTGCTGCTGGATCTTCATCAACCTCTCCTTTCCCCCTTACTGGATCAAGAAGGAGGAGATGTCTCCCGTCCCGTACGTGTGTTGAACGCGGAGGTGCCGTCCGTTCGGCGCTGGTCATCGGTGATTTGGATCACGTCGAGTACGACTACATCATCACCTTGCAAGCTTCCGCACGCGATCTACAAGTGGTATGTAGATGCAAACTCTCTCCCTAGACTCGTTGCTTAGATGAACTCATAGATGGATCTTGGTGAAACCGTAGGAAAAATTTTAATTTTCTGCAACGTTCCCCAACAGTGGCATCATGAGCTAGGTCTATGCGTAGTTCTCTTTGCACGAGTAGAACACAACTTTGTTGTGGGCGTGGATTTTGTCATCTCACTTGCCTCTACTAGTCTTTTCTTGCTCAACGGTATTGTGGGATGAAGCGGCCCGGACCAACCTTACACGTACACTTACGTGAGACCGGTTCCACCGACTGACATGCACAAGTTGCATAAGGTGGCTGGCGGGTGTCTGTCTCTCCCACCTTAGTTGGAGCGGAATCGATGAACAGGGCCCTTATGAAGGGTAAATAGAAGTTGACAAAATCACGTTGTGGTGATTCGTAGGTAAGAAAACGTTCTTGCTAGAACCCAATTGCAGCCACGTAAAAGATGCAACAACAATTAGAGGACGTCTAACTTGTTTTTGCAGCGATTGATCATGTGATGTGATATGGCCAGAAGTTGTGATGAATAATGAATTGTGATGTATGAGATCATGTTCTTTGTAATAGGATTCACGACTTTCATGTCGATGAGTATGACAACCGGCAGGAGCCATAGGAGTTGTCATTATTTTTTGTATGACCTGCGTGTCATTGAATAACGTCATGTAAACTACTTTACTTTATTGCTAAATGTTAGTCATAGAAGTAGAAGTAGTCGTTGGCGTGACAACTTCATGAAGACACGATGATGGAGATCATGATGATGGAGATCATGGTGTCAAGCCGGTGACAAGATGATCATGGAGCCCCGAAGATGAAGATCAATGGAGCTATATGATATTGGCCATATCATGTCACAACTATATAATTGCATGTGATGTTTATTATGTATTATGCATCTTGTTTACTTAGGACGACGGTAGTAAATAAGATGATCCCTTATAAAATTTCAAGAAGTGTTCTCCCCTAACTGTGCACCGTTGCTACAGTTCGTCGTTTCTAAGCACCACGTGATGATCGGGTGTGATGGATTCTTACGTTCACATACAACGGGTGTAAGACAGTTTTACACAGCGAAAACACTTAGGGTTAACTTGATGAGCCTAGCATGTGCAGACATGGCCTCGGAACACGGAGACCGAAAGGTCGAACACGAGTCGTATGGAAGATACGATCAACATGAAAATGTTCACCGACGATGACTAGTCCGTCTCACGTGATGATCGGACACGGGCTACTCGACTCGGATCGTGTAACACTTAGATGACTAAAGGGATGTCTAATCTAAGTGGGAGTTCATAATTTGATTAAGAACTTTATTATCATGAACATAGTCTAAAACCTTTGCAAATATGTCTTGTAGATCAATGGCCAACGCTAATGTCAACATGAACTTCAACGCGTTCCTAGAGAAAACCAAGCTGAAAGATGATGGCAGCAACTATACGGACTGGGTCCGGAACCTGAGGATCATCCTCATAGCTGCCAGGAAACAATATGTCCTAGAAGGACCGCTAGGTGACGCTCCCGTCCCAGAGAACCAAGACATTATGAATGCTTGGCAAACTCGCGCTGATGATTACTCCCTCGTTCAGTGCGGCATGCTTTACAGCTTAGAACCGGGGCTCCAAAAGCGTTTTGAGCATCACGGAGCATATGATATGTTCGAAGAGCTGAAACTAGTTTTTCAAGCTCATGCCCGGGTCGAGAGATATGATGTCTCCGACAAGTTCTACAGTTGTAAGATGGAGGAAAACAGTTCTGTCAGTGAGCACATCCTGAAGATGTCTGGGTTGCACAACCGTATGACCCAGCTGAACATTAACCTCCCAGATGAGGCGGTCATTGACAGAATCCTCCAGTCGCTCCCACCAAGCTACAAGAGCTTTGTGATGAACTACAACATGCAGGGAATGGAAAAGACCATTCCTGAAGTGTTCTCGATGCTGAAGTCAGCAGAGGCTGAAATCAAGAAAGAACATCAAGTGTTGATGGTCAATAAGACCACTAAGTTCAAGAAGGGCAAGGGTAAGAAGAACTTCAAGAAGGACGGCAAAGATGTTGCCGCACCCGGTAAGCCAGTTACCGGGAAGAAGTCAAAGAATGGACCCAAGCCTGAGACTGAGTGCTTTTATTGCAAGGGGAAGGGTCACTGGAAGCGGAACTGCCCCAAATACTTAGCGGATAAGAAGGCCGGCAACACCAAAGGTATATTTGATATACATGTGATTGATGTGTACCTTACCAGTAATCGTAGTAACTCCTGGGTATTTGATACCGGTGCCGTTGCTCATATTTGTAACTCACAGCAGGAGCTGCGGAATAAACGGAGACTAGCAAAGGACGAGGTGACGATACGCGTCGGGAATGGTTCCAGAGTCGATGTGATCGCCGTCGGCACGCTGCCTCTACATTTACCTACGGGATTAGTTTTGAACCTTAATAATTGTTATTTAGTGCCAAGTTTGAGCATGAACATTGTATCAGGATCTCGTTTAATACGAGATGGCTACTCATTTAAGTCTGAGAATAATGGTTGTTCGATTTATATGAGAGATATGTTTTATGGTCATGCTCCGATGGTCAATGGTTTATTCTTAATGAATCTCGAGCGTAATATTACACATGTTCATAGTGTAGATGCCAAAAGATTTAAAGTTGATAACGATAGTCCCACATACTTGTGGCACTGCCGCCTTGGTCACATTGGTGTCAAGCGCATGAAGAAGCTCCATGCCGATGGACTTTTAGAGTCTCTTGATTATGAATCGTTTGACACGTGCAAACCATGCCTCTTGGGCAAAATGACCAAGACTCCGTTCTCCGGAACAATGGAGCGAGCTACCAACTTGTTGGAAATCATACATACCGATGTGTGCGGTCCAATGAGCGTTGAGGCTCGCGGAGGATATCGTTATGTTCTCACTCTCACAGATGACTTGAGTAGATATGGGTATGTCTACTTAATGAAACACAAGTCTGAGACCTTTGAAAAGTTCAAGGAATTTCAGAATGAGGTGGAGAATCAACGTGACCGAAAGATAAAATTCTTACGATCAGATCGTGGAGGAGAATACTTAAGTCACGAATTTGGTACACACTTAAAGAAATGTGGAATTGTTTCACAGCTCACGCCGCCTGGAACACCTCAGCGAAACGGTGTGTCCGAACGTCGTAATCGCACTCTATTGGATATGGTGCGGTCTATGATGTCTCTTACCGATTTACCGCTATCATTTTGGGGATACGCTCTAGAGACAGCTACATTCACTTTAAATAGGGCACCGTCTAAATCCGTTGAGACGACACCGTATGAATTATGGTTTGGAAAGAAACCTAAGCTGTCGTTTCTAAAAGTTTGGGGATGCGAAGCTTATGTCAAGAAACTTCAACCTGAAAAGCTCGAACCCAAGTCGGAAAAATGCGTATTCATAGGATACCCTAAGGAAACTGTAGGGTATACCTTCTACTTAAGATCCGAAGGCAAGATCTTTGTTGCCAAGAACGGATGCTTTCTGGAAAAGAGTTTCTCTCGAAAGAAGTAAGTGGGAGGAAAGTAGAACTCGATGAAGTACTACCTCTTGAGCAGGATAGTGACGCAGCACAGGAAACCGTTCCTGTGATGCCCACACCAACTGAAGAGGAAAACCATGATGATGATCAAGGTACTTCGGATCAAGTTACTGCTGAACCTCGTAGGTCCACAAGGACACGTTCCGCACCAGAGTGGTACGGCAACCCTGTCCTGGAAATCATGTTGTTAGACAACAATGAACCTTCGAACTATGAAGAAGCAATGGCGGGCCCGGATTCCAACAAATGGCTTGAAGCCATGAAATCCGAGATAGAATCCATGTATGAAAACAAAGTATGGACTTTGACAGACTTGCCCGATGATCGGCGAGCGATAGAAAACAAATGGATCTTTAAGAAGAAGACGGACGCGGATGGTAATGTTACCATCTATAAAGCTCGACTTGTCGCTAAGGGTTATCGACAGGTTCAAGGGATTGACTACGACGAGACATTCTCTCCCGTAGCGAAGCTAAAGTCCGTCCGAATCATGTTAGCAATTGCCGCATACTATGATTATGAGATATGGCAGATGGACGTCAAAACAGCATTCCTTAACGGGCATCTTAAGGAAGGACTGTATATGATGCAGCCGGAAGGTTTTGTCGATCCTCGGAACGCTAACAAAGTATGCAAGCTCCAGCGATCCATTTATGGACTGGTGCAAGCATCTCGGAGTTGGAACATTCGCTTTGATGAGATGATCAAAGCGTTTGGGTTTATGCAGACTTATGGAGAAGCCTGGGTTTACAAGAAAGTGAGTGGGAGCTCTGTAGCATTTCTCATATTATATGTAGATGACATACTCTTGATGGGAAATAATATAGAATTTCTGGACAGCATTAAGGCCTACTTGAATAAGTGTTTTTCAATGAAGGACCTTGGAGAAGCTGCTTATATATTAGGCATCAAGATCTATAGAGATAGATCGAGACGCCTCATAGGTCTTTCACAAAGCACATACCTTGATAAGATTTTGAAGAGATTCAGAATGGATCAGTCCAAGAAGGGGTTCTTGCCTATGTTACAAGGTATGAGACTGAGCTCAGCTCAGTCACCGACCACGGCAAAAGATAAAGAAGAGATGAGTGTCATCCCCTATGCTTCAGCCATAGGATCTATTATGTATGCCATGCTGTGTACCAGACCCGATGTAAACCTTGCCGTAAGTTTGGTAGCAAGATACCAAAGTAATCCCGGCAAGGAACACTGGACAGTGGTCAAGAATATCCTGAAGTACCTGAAAAGGACAAAGGACATGTTTCTCGTTTATGGAGGAGACGAAGAGCTCGTCGTAAAGGGTTACGTCGACGCTAGCTTCGACTCAGATCTGGATGACTCTAAGTCACAAACCGGATACGTATATATGTTGAATGGTGGAGCAGTAAGCTGGTGCAGCTGCAAGCAGAGCGTCGTGGCGGGATCTACGTGTGAAGCGGAGTACATGGCAGCCTCGGAGGCAGCACATGAAGCGATTTGGGTGAAGGAGTTCATCACCGACCTAGGAGTCATACCCAATGCGTCGGGGCCGATCAAACTCTTCTATGACAACACTGGAGCTATTGCCCTCGCAAAGGAGCCCAGGTTTCACAAGAAGACCAGGCACATCAAGCGTCGTTTCAACTCCATCCGTGAAAATGTTCAAGATGGAGACATAGAGATTTGCAAAGTGCACACGGATCTAAATGTCGCAGATCCACTGACTAAACCTCTCTCGCGTGCAAAACATGATCAACACCAGAACTCTATGGGTGTTCGATTCATCACAACGTAACTAGATTGGTGACTCTAGTGCAAGTGGGAGACTGTTGGAAATATGCCCTAGAGGCAATAATAAAAGTATTATTATATTTCATTGTTCATGATAATTGTCTTTTATTCATGCTATAACTGTATTATCCGGAAATCGTAATACACGTGTGAATACTTAGACCACACTATGTCCCTGGTAAGCCTCTAGTTGACCAGCTCGTTGTGATCAACAGATAGTCATGGTTTCCTGACTATGGACATTGGATGTCGTTGATAACGGGATCACATCATTAGGAGAATGATGTGATGGACAAGACCCAATCCTAAGCATAGCATAAAAGATCGTGTAGTTCGTTTTGCTAGAGCTTTGCAAGTGTCAAGTATCTCTTCCTTCGACCATGAGATCGTGTAACTCCCGGATACCGTAAGAGTGCCTTGGGTGTATCAAACGTCACAACGTAACTGGGTGACTATAAAGGTGCATTATAGGTATCTCCGAAAGTAGCTGTTGGGTTGACACGGATCGAGACTGGGATTTGTCACTCCGTATGACGGAGAGGTATCTCTGGGCCCACTCGGTAATGCATCATCATATTGAGCTCAATGTGACCAAGGTGTTGGACACGGGATCATGCATTACGGTACGAGTAAAGTGACTTGCCGGTAACGAGACTGAACAAGGTATTGGGATACCGACGATCGAGTCTCGGGCAAGTAACGTACCGATTGACAAAGGGAATTGCATACAGGGTTTGATCGAATCCTCGACATAGTGGTTCATCCGATGACAACATCGAGGAGCATGTGGGAGCCATCATGGGTATCCAGATCCCGCTGATGGTTATTGACTGAGAGCGTCTCGGTCATGTCTGCATGTCTCCCGAACCCGTAGGGTCTACACACTTAAGGTTCGGTGACGCTAGGGTTATGAAGATATGTATATGCCGAAACCCGAATGTTGTTCGGAGTCCCGGATGAGATCCCGGACGCCACGAGGAGTTCCGGAATGGTCCGGAGGTAAAGAATTATATATAGGAAGTGCTATTTCGGGCATTGGGACAAGTTTCGGGGTTATCGGTATTGTACCGGGACCACCGGAAGGGTCCCGGGGGTCCACCGGGTGGGGCCACCTGTCCCGGGGGGACACATGGGCTGTAGGGGGTGTGCCTTGGCCATCATGGGCCAAGGGCACCAGCCCCTATAGGCCCATGCGCCTAGGGTTTCCCCCTAGGAGGAGTCCTAGTGGTGGAAGGCACCCCTAGGTGCCTTGGGGGGGGAGGGAAACCTCCCCTAGGCCGCCGCCCCCCTAGTAGATCTCATCTACTAGGGCCGGCGCCCCCCCCCTTGGCACCCCTATATATAGTGGGGGAGAGGAGGGACCTCATACACCAGCCCCTGGCGCCTCCACCTCCCCCCGTTACGTCTCTCCCTCGTAGTCTCGGCGAAGCCCTGCTGCTGTGACGCCCTGCATCCACCACCACGCCGTCGTGCTGCTGGATCTTCATCAACCTCTCCTTTCCCCCTTGCTGGATCAAGAAGGAGGAGACGTTCCCGTCCCGTACGTGTGTTGAACGCGGAGGTGCCGTCCGTTCGGCGCTGGTCATCGGTGATTTGGATCACGTCGAGTACGACTACATCATCACCTTGCAAGCTTCCGCACGCGATCTACAAGTGGTATGTAGATGCAAACTCTCTCCCTAGACTCGTTGCTTAGATGAACTCATAGATGGATCTTGGTGAAACCGTAGGAAAATTTTTAATTTTCTGCAACGTTCCCCAACAGAGGCATGGTTCGCAAGTACCAAGTGATTCATAATTAAGTGATTCTAGAAGTTCATTAGAATGGAGTTTCTTCATGCGCTTTACACTAATATGACCTAAACGGCAGTGCCACAAATAAGTTGCACTATCATTATCAACTCTGCACCTTTTGGCTTCAATACTATAAACATGTGTATCACTAGTATCAAGATTTAGTAAAAATAGACCACTCATCAAGGGTGCATGACCATAAAAGATATTACTCATATAAATAGAACAACCATTATTCTCTGATTTAAATGAATAATCGTCTCGCATCAAACAAGATCCAGATATAATGTTCATGCTCAACGCTGGCACCAAATAACAATTATTTAGGTCTAGAACTAATCCCGAAGGTAGATGTAGAGGTAGCGTGCCGACGACGATCACATCGACTTTGGAACCATTTCCCACGCGCATCATCACCTCGTCCTTAGCCAATCTTCACTTAATCTGTAGCCCCTGTTTCGAGTTGCAAATGTTAGCAACTGAACCAATATCAAATACCCAGGCACTACTGCGAGCATTAGTAAGGTACACATCAATAACATGTATATCAAATATACCTTTCACTTTGCCATCCTTCTTCTCCGCCAAATACTTGGGGCAGTTCCACTTCCAGTGACCAGTTCCTTTACAGTAGAAGCACTCAGTCTTAGGCTTAGGTCCAGACTTGGGTTTCTTCACTTGAGCAACAACTGGCTTGCTGTTTTTCTTGAAGTTCCCTTTCTTTCCTTTACCCCTTTTCTTGAAACTGGTGGTCTTGTTGACCATCAACACTTGATGCTCCTTCTTGATTTCTACCTCCGCAGCCTTTAGCATTGTGAAGAGCTCAGGAATCGTCTTATCCATCCCTTGCATATTATAGTTCGTCACGAAGCTCTTGTAGCTTGGTGGCAGTGATTGAAGAACTTTGTCAATGACACTATCATCAGAAAGATTAACTCCCAGTTGAGTCAACTGGTTGTGGTACCTAGACATTCTGAGTATATGTTCACTGACGGAACTATTCTCCTCCATCTTGCAGCTGTAGAACTTATTAGAGACTTCATATATCTTAATTTGGGCATTTGCTTGAAATATTAACTTCAACTCCTGGAACATCTCATATGCTCCATGACATTTAAAACATCGTTGAAGTCCCGACTCTAAGCCGTAAAGCATGGCACACTGAACTATTGAGTAGTCATCAACTTTGCTCTACCAGGTGTTCACAACATCTAGCGTTGCTCCTGCAGCGGGTTTGTCACCTAGCGGTGCTTCCAGAACGTAATTCTTTTGTGCAGCAATGAGGATAATCCTCAAGTTACGAACCTAATCCATGTAGTTGCTACCATGATCTTTCAACTTAGCTTTCTCTAGGAACGCATTAAAATTCAACGAAACAACATCATGGGCCATCTATCTACAACAACACAGACATGCAAAATACTATCAGGTACTAAGTTCATAATAAATTAAAGTTCAGTTAATCAAATTACTTAAGAACTCTCACTTATATAGACATCTCTCTAATCATCTAAGTGATCACGTGATCTGTCGGGGATATACCCAGCGGTATTATCCGGCCGGAATTATGACCCGACCGAACTTGGCGACTCACCAGAGACCCGGTTGATACTTGGTGTTTTATTTGTAAGCCGCCCGGAGATTGACCACTCACTGGTAATCCGGCGGGCGGGTCAGACGGATGGCAAAGCCCAAGGCCCAGACGGTCGGCTTATAATATGGTGGGCCGGCTTACGAGGAAAGACATAAGGAATATTCTCCTACAAAGGAAGTAAGACTAGGACTCCACTTGTAATAGAGTAATCCTAATCCTACTAGGACTAGTCATGTAACCCGCCCCTTCAACTTATATAAGGAGGGGCAGGGCTCCCCAAAAGAGGGACAAGCGACAAGAAACAATCTCTAGGGCTAGACACAAAGGGGGGGGGGGCGGCTTATGCGGCGACTCTCTCATGAGCATAATGAGATCTAGCCACAAACAACATGTAGGGCTATTACTGGATGATGTTTCCCGGGGCTCTAAGCTGTCTAAATCCTTGTCTTGTGTTGCGTCTCTCGATTCCGCCCAACCCCTCTCAAGCTACTACAAAGATGCGTTGGCCTCACGACTAAGTCCTCACACTAGGACATCTGCCGTGACAATTCCACGACAGTTGACGTCCACCGTGGGGCTCACGCACGGTGGTGATGAGTTCTTGGAGGGATCTTTCCTAAGGTTCGAGAAGCTCACGATTTCGTCGGATGAGGAAAATCCCACAAGTTCATTGTTTTGTGATCTGAAACATGATTGACTTTGGAGCCGGCGTGTACAAAATTGAGATCAAAGAAATTAGGGTTGCGTTTGCGCACCCGCCGCCGCGGTTTGCAATACATCGAGACAAAAAGAAAATTGATCTTCGCTGCTGCACCGGTCCATCAAATTGCTGGGTTACCAATGCCACAAACATGGACGCATAGTCATCCGGGCGTCCGTACGTATGGTCACACACACGTGCATCAAGTCTCGAGGCATATCAGTATATGCTGTTCCTGCTACTTCCACAAGCATGGAGTACTTCAAGGAGTAGTTCACGTGATCAAATCTCAAAGCAATCTTATCTGACTAGTAGTACTAATCCTAGTACGGTTTGGGTTCTTTATCCCATCCATGGACGGAAGCCAGCGGCCGGTTGCAATTTGTTTAAACCGAGAAAAAAAATCAAGTATGACCATGACCCGAAGAAGGACACGGGTTCTGCGGTAACCCTCGCTCCGAGTCGTCGCCTGTGATTGTGCTGTGCCGTACCGGTTTACCCTGCCTGGTTTGACCCGCCCGAGTTTGTCAGCTACGGGACTGGCTTGCTCGGCCTCTCCTCGGTCCGCTGAGCCGCTGCTGTTGTAAGCCTAAAAAATAATCGTCTTTTGCGGGTTGCAACAAAAAAACGTAAAGACTAGAACCCCTAAACTCTCAAATCCTCAAAAAAAGTAAGGGTCCAACCCTCAAACCCAATTTCAAACCATAGAAGTGAGGGTTGGAGGGAGGCGCTCGACACCAGCCCGCACTCCCTTTCCCTGTCGCGCGGGAGGGAAGTTTCCCGTCCCCAACCTCCCGCTTCCTTCCTCCCAAGCCGCCAGCCGTCGCCCGCCGCCAATCCGGCCGGCCCCCCGCCTCCCCTCGACGCCGCTGCCGTCCCGCCCCTGTGCCACACTCCCCGCCGCCGGATCCGC
>NC_057809.1:512479692-512487066 GCF_018294505.1 Triticum aestivum | reverse complement strand
AGCCGCCTCCCAGCCGCCTCCTGGCCCCCAGCGGCCAGAGGCAGGCCGGCCTCAGGCTTCCTCGAGCCGCCGCGCCAGAGGCCAGGCGGGCCAGAGGCAGCCACGCTGCCGCCCCAAGCTCCCCGCAGGTATGCTTCCTTTTCTTTCTTTTTGTTTTATTTTTTCCTTTTTGATTCATTGTTGGCACTCACAGTTTATTGTTTGTTGTATTGTGTAGATGGAGGTGAACAACAACGACATGGACTCGTTGTCCGATTCGTCGGGTTGGTCGTCATCCGACGATTCGGACATCGACGAGTTGTTGCAAGACGACGACGTCGAGATGATGAGCCTCCTCATCGACGTGCAATCCTTTGAAAACCGCGTGAAGCTGATGGATCAGAGGAGAGGGTCGAAGATGGGGCGAGTCACCATCTACCGAAACCGCGCTCTCGGACACGAGCATTTGATGGAAGACTACTTCGCGGAGGTACCTACATACCCTCCTCGTCTCTTCCGCAGAAGGTACCGAATGCGGCGTAGTTTGTTTGTGAAGATTGTCACTGATTGTGAGGCCGCCTCCTATTACTTTAAACGTCGTAGATCCGCCCCCGGTATCATGGAGTTTAGTGCATATCAAAAGATATCGGCGGCAATGCAGGTACTCGCTTATGGCATACCCGCGGATTATACCGACGAGTATCTTCGCATTGGGCAAGATACAACCACCGAGTCAGTCCATAGGTTTGCCAAGTTGGTCATTCGGTTGTACGGTGAGCAGTATCTTTGGGCACCAAACAAGGAAGATACAAAGAGATTAATGGAAATGAATGAAAAAAGGGGATGGCCGGGGATGCTAGGTAGTCTTGACTGCATGCATTGGAGGTGGAAAAATTACCCAAAGGCATGGCACGGAATGTATTGCGGTAAAAGCCGTGATGCTACCATTGTGCTTGAGGCCGTAGCATCTCAGGACACATGGATTTGGCATGCATTCTTTGGGTTGCCGGGAACACTCAATGATATCAATATCCTCAATAGATCTCCTTTGTTCAAAAGATTAATTTCTGGGGATGCTCCAGCTTCCAACTACAAAATCATGGACAATGAGTACTCAATGGGATACTATCTCACCGATGGCATCTATCCTGAATGGGCAACTCTTGTGAAGTCCATCAAGGAGAAAAATGGGGTGCCCTTAACAAGAAAAGAGGCTCATTTCACCAAGGCACAAGAGGCAGCCCGCAAGGATATTGAGAGAGCTTTCGGTGTTTTGCAAGCAAGATTTGCCATAGTTCGTGGTCCAGCTCAGTTTTGGGACAAAAAAACCTTGATGAACATCATGAAATGTTGTGTGATTCTACACAACATGATCCTAGAGGATGAAAGAGGGTTAAACCTCCCTTGTTTCTATGACAATGTTGGTACCCGTGTGCAACCGGAAAGAAACCCTTCTCGCATACACGCTTTTCTTCAAGCACATCGTAAGATTGAGGATGCAACCACTCATGGTCGGCTCCGGGATGATCTAATAGAGCACCACTGGCAGTTGGATGGGCGGCGCATTGGCCCATGATGTATCTTTGTTTTACTTTTCTATGTCCTATTTGATTCGAACAATTAGTGTAATTTGCTCAAACATTATTGTAATAATTTGAATGATTATTGTTTTATTCGGTGTTGTAATAATAACTAGAATGATTATTGTTTTATGTCAAATGTGATGGAATTTGTGATATGTCATATGATGAAATGTGATGAAATGTGTGATATGTGAAATGATAGATTTAAAGGTTGGGGTTGAGGCAAAGACTAGAACCCTCAAATCCAACCCTTAAAGCAGTTTAAAGATTGGGTTTGAGGGTTCTAGTCTTTGCCCCTGTTTTTCAACCCTTAAAAGTGTCAAAAAGTAGCACTTCTCAACCCTTAAAACTGCTATAAGAGTTTGAGGGTTTAGGGGTTCTACTAGTAATGCTCTAACCCGCCACCGTCGCCCTGTGTGATCTGTAAAACTTAGCAGGTTCTATTGACCCAGGCAGTTGTGTTAAGCTAAATCCATGAAGACCAGTGCGAATCCGTGGATCATCGTACTGTATTACGAGAAGTAGTCTGATACTCCCTCCGGTCCTTTTTACTCTGCATATTAGGTTTTTCCAAAGTCAATCTCATTCAACTTTGACCAAGTTTATATAAAAAATTATAGACATTCACATAACAACACCAATATCATTAGATTCATCTTGGAATATATTTTCATATTATATTTATTAGATATTATAGATGCTAATAATTTCTAATATAAATTTGGTCAAACTTAGCAAAGTTTGACTTTCGGCAAATCCAATGTGCAGAGTAAAAAGGACCGGAGGGAGTACTATGCGTCTGACTTCAAGGGCACAAGACCCGAGGCTGCCTATGAGCTAAACCAGCAATCACGTGAAAGCTCAGATTTTGGGAAGGAGTAATCTATAGAGCAAGATCCAGATTCGTTTTTTAATAATTCCTTTGATCAAACCAACCACGAGTACTAATACATGAATCTACTAATAGTATTTGTTCAGTTCTTTCAAAGGGAAGAAGACCACGACCCGGATTCTGCTCCGTTGCCGAGTCGCCCGCGGCGTCCAAGTCACCGTCAAGCCGCCTCCTCTGCGACGGGTACCTACGCAATATCACGCACCTGACCACGGCTGCATATCCCACGGGAGATCTGCTGGGTCAAAGGAAACAATGGAAAAAGGAGGCAGTGGAGCTAGTGTCACACCAGAAGCATCAATGCAAATATTCCAGTATGGACAAGCTGGCCAGAAGGAAAAATCAACATGCATGAAACGACTTAAGTACTATTGGTACTGTCTCCGCTGTCCAACATTAGCATAAACGTTGGACCGGTAAAAAATATCAGGTGATATTCATCTAAGTCTATTTCTAGTACATATTGTTTTTTGTCAAAGAACAATTACTTTGTCTGTGTATTTTTATATTTGCAGGACAATGATTCATCGTTTGCTATTGGACGGGTGTGCGCAAGCCGCCGCCCGTGCAATTCGATCTACATCAACTCGCTAGGATCGTGCCCGCGATTAACTGGCCATCCGTGCGGCTTACCGCGCCAACGATTGACTCATCATCCGCACCCGCGGCCAAGCCGTTTCCAACGCTGTTGCCGACTCTCCCCGCCCGCACCGGCTTACAACGCCATAGCCGACTCATCTGTCCGAGCCGCCTCTGATGCTGCGGTCGTTTTACTGTCCGCCCTGCGGTCTGGCCTCTTCAACGTGCCGGGTTGACTAACGGACACCGGTAGGGATCATAAAGTCCAAATACATCAAGTGATATCCGTCCAGACTATTTTAAATAGCACATATTAAATTGTTTGAGAACAATTACTCTGATCTATAATATTTTCCGCATGACCATTATTCATTACAAAAAAGGTGTCGCATAAGGGGTGCGCGCCAACGTCACGTTTGCACTAGTACTTGTTCATGCCGTGATGCTCGATGGATACATACGTGAGTCGCCACTCCGGGACGTCAGCACCATCACGCACCGGCGTCTGCGCCCGCTTACTGATGGAACAAGTGTGCGCAAGTCGCCGCCCGTGCAGCTTAATCTACATCAACCCGCCGGAGCCGCTTTGAGCCGCCCTTGCCACTTTGAGCCGCTGGGGTTATATTAAGTCGCCGGTCTGCCTGAGCCGCCGGAACTATATGGAGTCGTTGGTCTGCCTGAGCCACCTCTGTCGTGATAAACGGATCATCCGTCGTCCAAACAAATCAGGGCAATTATTTATGACAAAAAGTGATATTATACCGCGGAGATGGAGGCATGCCAACATCTTTTGGCACAGGTGGTCGTCGTTACTCAATGGACTCCCGCACTGGCTTACAGCACCGTTACCGGCTCATCTTTGTGCTCCTACGGTCGATTCACCCGTGATGGATTTCAGTGATCATCAACTCCGCGGTGAATAGTTTCCGGCCTAACATATCGGGTGAACTCCATCCAACATATATTTTATATTGTTTTCTTTAAAAGAGCAATTATTATGGCTTATAAGTTCTCCAATGCAGGAAGGGATTACTATATCACTGAGCTATTGAATGAATCATACTGGTTTATATCACGGTCAAATATGGAGAATCTCAAGATAACTCCTCGAGTCGCCTTAAGACTCGGGAGCTACAATGGCATGACTTGGAAAAATTAGCCAGTATCAATAATCCAGAACTCCGGGTCATTGGAGGGAAAAAAATAACCCAACCCCGGAGACTACTGCTATATTGATAAGAATTTAAAGGCCGTCAGAAAATTTCAGATTCAAAATGAAGAATGCCGGTTTAAAATCCGGCTCAAGGTAAACCTGTCTCCCACAAAGCTTTGAAGCTCTCAATATCTGGTTTGAAATTCCGGTTTAAAAAGAACTCATCTCTCGCAAGTTCGAGTTTTCAGAAAAAATTACAGGGACCAAAGAGAGTTTGTTGCATAACACAACTCAAACATAGGCACCCGACGAGCACAACTTAGAAATATATCACTTGGGGGCTTCCGGCTTATTGAGCTAAGCTATGATTACCCTTTGATCCGGCTCATAGCCAAAGTTACATGTCATTTGGGGGCTTCCTATTCAAACATCGGTCATATTTGAACCAAAGAGAACATAGCTGTCGGTGCCCTCTTGATCGACGCAATGCCAAACCCACTAGGGGGCTTCTTGATCGCATTCGAATCATAGCTTAACCCCTTTTGGGTCCGACTTGGATCGTATTCGAATCAGGGTCGTTAAAAACCTCTCAAGGTCATTTGGGGGCTTCTGTTCAAACATAGGTCGTATTCGAACCAAAGAGAACATAGCTGTCGGTACCCTCTTGATCGGCACACTGCCAAAGCCACTGGGGGCTACATGATCGTATTCGAATCTTAGCTTAACCCCTTTGGAACGGTTTACTAATCGTATTCGAATCAGAAACCTCAATTTTTATTTGGTTTAAGTTTTTGCAAACAATCTTTGGTTTTGTCTTGAGACTTTTTTATCCAGATCTAAGTATAAGTGTGGTTTCATTTAAACCCGGTTGTGCTTTGGACGATAAGTCACCAGCATGTGACAATCATCATATATTTGGAAGTATTGGCTTCTAAGGATTGGGTTATCACCCTTACTGCACAGGTCATGTAAACCGGCAGTACAAATTCAATATCACAATAGTTATATGTGGGATATTATGACCCTGTCACACCCTAGCTAGTCATGCATTAGAGTGTTGCATCATGTTTACTCTTTCATCAGAAACTTGAAATGGGGATCTGTGAAACCCTCAGAATCATTTTGAAAATGATCCAAATAAAAATTTCTCCAAAAGGGTCCAAGAAAATGCTCATGTGGCTCTCTGAAAATATTGGACAGAGATAAAAATCAAACCAATATTTTTAAGAGCTCATAGGTATTTATTTTGGGCTTTTGGAATTAATGCATAAATATTTGCATTGGAAATATATTAATTATATATATTAATATATGTCCAAATATTATGCCAATTATATAGGAGCTCTGGAATAATATATCTAGCTCCTGCAAAAATTGGCATAAGTTAAATAAATGATTTAATATATTTTTAAAATCAAAACAAATGTCAGAAATTAGAAAACAGAAAAGAAATAAAGGGAGAAACTTACCTGGGCTCCTCCACTGTGCGGCCCAGCCAGCTGGCCGGCCCAGCCAGCAGGCGGCCCAGCCCACCTCCCTCCTCTGTCGTCTTCGTCCTCGACAGAGGGAGGGGAGTGTGGCCGGCGCGCGCGCGCGCCACCGCGCCACGCCACCTCTCTCCCTGCCTGCCTGCCCTCCCCTCCTCGCTCGATGCCCCGGACGACGCCACGCCTCTCCCCCTGCTCTCTCTCACTCTCCCTCAGTTCCTCCCTCCTCTCCCTCGCTCTCTCTCTCACACGGCCGAACACCACCGTCGCCGCCATTCGCCATAGCAGCCGTCCCCGGCCACCCCTCGCTCCCCCGACTAGCTCAGGAGCTCCGCCTCGACCCCCTCTTCCTCCCCACCGCTCCACGGGCCTCCGGAAGCCCTGCATCGCCGCCACGTCGCCGTTCCCCTCCTCGGGCTCCGACCACCGTCGCCGTCGATTCGCCGTCTCCAGCGCGTCCCCGAGCCCGCTTCGACGCCCACTGCAACCGCGGTGAGCTACGCCACCGTTTCCCCCTCTCCTCCCCCTCGTTCCCTCACCGTAGCCTCCTCCCCACCATGGCCGAACCTCCGCCGTCGCCGAGCTCGCCGTCGACGCAGCTCCGGTGACCATTTGGTCACCCCGGCGAGTCCAACGAGTTCATAAGGCCCCGTAGAGCATCCCTAGCGCCTCGCTTCGCTCGCCTTCGAGCTCCAACCCCGTTCCCGTGCACGACCGAACCCCGGCGGCTGCAACCGAGCTCGCCGCCGTCGATTCCGGCCACCTCCGGCACGGCCACCACCACCATTCGACGCGCGGGAGCAAGGGCTCTCCAACGAGCCCAAGCACGGCCTTGCCCGTGCCCTGTAACGCGATCCCGCAACGCGCCGCCGTCTCAGGCCTCGCCGGCGTCATGTCGCCAGTGGGGTTGACCTGTCTGACCTGGGGTTTGACCCCCCCAGGGTCACTGACGCGTGGGCCCCGTCGGCCAGGTGGACATCATTAGCGCTAATCACTGTTAGTCAACCCCCTGACACTGACCAGTGGGCCCCAGCGCCACTAACCCCTAATTAGGATTAATTTAATCCCGTTAAGCCCCTCTGTCACTGACGTGTGGACCCCACACGTCAGGTTTGACTTCAGCCAGCCGCAGTTGACCACTGACATCATGCTGACGTCATGCTGGCGCAATAATTGTATTTCTGGATTTAATTTAAATCAGGAAATTCCAGAATATTATTTAAACTTCAAAAATTCATAACTTTTATTCTGTAACTCCAAATTGGACAAATTATATATGAAAAATGATCAGAAAAATCCAATCTATCCATCTGTACTATTTTCATGCATGATCAAACAAGTTAAATTGATGTTTTAATCAGAACAAGGAAAAGCACTTTAAAAGGCCATATTTGAGTTTGAAATTTGAATCTTTGATTCAAATTTGTTCAAACCCATCTGTTTTTAGTTGCATTAGCCCAACACACTCATATTGCCATGTTTCATGCATGCATCATATTGTTGCACATTGTTTGGTGATGGTTGTATATCGGTGTCCTTGCGACAGGTTCTGCCTCCGAGGAGTACCGTGATTACCCTAACGAAGAACCGTATCAGTGCAACGAACCGTCAGGCAAGCAGCCAACCATTTGATCATATCGATACAATCCCATGTTCTCGCTCCTGCTCTTTTTTACTGCATTAAGACAACGCGTTTCAAAC